>NC_083489.1:17008200-17060700 GCF_905332965.1 Bombus pascuorum | reverse complement strand
CGACGTAAGCGTAAAAGTCGTTAGCGAGAATGCAGTTCATTTTGTACAACAATCGATGTATATTTCCTCGCGTAGAATAAATGGATGGTATCGCTAGCCGGCAAATGCGAACGAAACGAACGAGCGAAAAAACAACAAAAAAAAGAAACAACAGCAAAAAATAAGAAAAAATAATGTTCCTTCGTGTTAAAACCTGCGTGCTTGCAAAAGGATGCCAACTGTTGAACTTGTCGCTCTGCCAAATTCACATGGCTCCACTCCGGCAAATCTTGCATATTGCGATTAGTCGGTAGATCGATCGCTGATCGTCGCTCGTCCAACCGTTCCTCTTCGCATCATCTGGCTTTGGCAACCGGCTGCTGGTGCTAGGAAAATGTAGAAAGGCAGAGCGAGACTGAAAATGAGTGACTGAGAGAGACAGAGAGAGAGAGAGAGAGAGAGAGAGACTCGGAAAGGGTGAGAAGAAAGTGAGGAGGCGCGTGAGTTGTGAGGAAGGAAGCGTGAAACAAGGAGGACGGGTGACTGAAACGATCGAGACACAAGAGTCCAGCATGCCTTCCAATGTAACTAACTGAAAATTAATCTAGAGAGAGAGAGAGAGAAAGAGAGAGAGAGAGCTGGTCCGCTATGAAGCTAGTTACCTATATTCCGCTGTCGCCGCGTCGTGCCGTAGAGAACGAACAATTTGTTATTAAACTGCTATTAATGCTACTTAACGCGAGAAACACGAGATATGCGCACCGTCACGTTCTCTTTTCGCAGCAAGAATGCCGAGTAAGCCGTGGTTTCGCAATCAGCCTGGGCTAGAGCTTACTAACTTAACGAAACAGTCGTACGAATAATTAGCGATGGCAGGTTCGTCGAGCATCCCCTGTTACGCTACATTTGTCATGGACAAATCTCCATCGCTTTTCCATTCGATATTCCTTGATAAAATTACCCATGGTTAGGCGAATAATCGGCGATAAGTTTAAAAGAGTTTCACAGTTTGTAAAAAGGAGCGTAGCTCGTGGGAGGAAAATTTGAAAGAAAACAGGGGATGGTCGAGTGTTGGTCGCATGGCATACGGCGCGTATTATAGTTTAAAGAAGAAGAAGATAGAAGCGAGTACGATCACTCGTAGATCGAGCGAATCACGCTTTCCAGTGGTATAGTTAGATATTACAATTGGCGCTAAACGAGGCAACTATCTGATACGCCGTGTTAATTTTAGAAAATGAAAGATTAACGTTCGTTGTCAGTGACAGTTCCACTGACTCCAGCCGGATCGTGCGCTGAATTACTCCAACGAAAACGGCGGATAGCAATTCGTTTCTGCGTTACACGCGCAATATACGTCTATCTGTGTAGAACGAGAGGAAGGAACAAGCAAATAAGAATTATGTACACGTATATTTAAAACGTAACTTGAACGGGGAAGAGAATGAAGGCCAAACTAATAGAAGGAGAAATACTAAGAAATCGGTTTTTAACGAGAAAATAATAAAGCAACGTTGCTACGTACGTTTACGAGCGCATACGTAAATACGTGGAGAGACGAACGGACGAATAACAGACATAAATAGCAACACCGAACAAACAGTAACACATACACACACACATACACAAAACATGTGCACACACAATGGGCACGAACGATACTTTGATTAAGCTATGTATAGTAGGCCACGCGAGAAACGAAGAAAATTGAACGGACAAGAAAGAAAGAAGAGAAAGAAACGAGAAAAAAAGTCCATTGGAAACGAGGGCGGCAATGCGGTGGCGGCTGCCTCTGCCACTCTAGTTGATCGGGATTCGTTTTATTAATTAATTAATTACTGAATTAATTAATTAATCGAAAACTCATTTATATAGTGTTGAGCACTGTTTTAAGTGCTTTTCATTTTTTGGCTGTGTGAAGCTTCAACTGAAGTAATTTAAAAGGGAGAAAAAAAAATGATGTAATTATCGTATTGGCTTTGCATAATCACTCTCGACAATTTTTCTGAAGCAAGGAAAATAAACTAAATAATGAATAACAAAATATTAATAATAATAGAAATAATAATAATAATAATAACAATAATAATAATTATAATTATAATGACTTCATAAGTAAAACCGTAAAATACTAGATACGAAAGCCGAATAAAAATATACCTATGCGCGCAGAGAGAGTTATTCAGCAAAGATGAAACCATGATTAATAATAATGAATAATAATAATAATAATAATAACAACAACAACAACAATAAATAAGAAGTAATGGGAAATAATAATAATAACAACAACAACAACAACAACATTAGTACTAATATGTAATAATAACGCTAATACTAATAATAGTAATAATTAATGTGTAATTAAATAACAAGTAATAATAACAATACTAATAATAATAATAAAAATAATAATAATCGATAAGTAATGAACGCTACATCTCCCTCGGTACGTTATACATATTATAATTCCGTATCTCCGTTTGTACGCATTTTAACAAATGAAAACAAGAATTACTACAGGATATATTTAAACGAGCAAAGAAAAAGATGTATAAATAACAAAATACTATACTCTTAACGGTACTAGTTCAGATAAACATCCTGCCGAGTTGCCCCGGGTTACGCTAAGAGCCACCTGGCCTGCATTAAAACAAAAAAGAAAAAAAAAATACTACGTTTATAAGCGCTAAGAAAAGCTAAACCGATCGCCTTACAGAGTGGGACACGATAATAACAGACAACATAAGGAAGATATTTAAAAAAAACAGTCGATTAAACGCGTAAATACTACCGTAAAGTCAGTACACAGTCGGCATCACGCGAACACGTACACACGCACACGTTCATACAGGATATAATATACACACACGTACTCGTACGAAACACAAACGCATATAAAAGTAACTCGTATACATACGCGAAAAGGGTATAGAATGATAAAAAAGACAAAAAAGTAAAACAAAAAAAAAAAAAAAAAAAAAAAAAAAAACAAAGAGAAAGAAACACATAATAATCTATTTTTCGCCCGAGCAAAGTGATTCTATAACGTAAATTGTATTGTATCGTTAACGAGGAGGAAACGAAAGAAAGAATGGCTAATTTTTCTAACGAACATACCGCAAGCCTCGACAGCAAAACGGTCTCTTTTTTTTTCTTTTTTTTTTTCTAATCGTCCTCCGCTGACGATAAGAGTTTTGTAAATCTAATCTACTATTTCTATACATTCAAGCGTTTTGTAAGGTGTCGCGCAATTGCAACTGCGAAAGGGTCAAAATACGATAGCACAGCAGAGACCGCGGTCGTCGGCCGATCTCCGCACGAACCTCGTGGCTCGCGTCGAGACCGAGTACATAGCGAATCAAAAACAAACGTGTTGTTGAAAGCTTGGCGACATTTCGTCGGCCGCGAACGCGAACTCAAAACACCACCTCTTCGCTTTCCCCTGCATCTAGTCCGAATTTTTGTCCAGCGCGCGGCCCGCGCGCCCACGCACACCCACGCGCCTCACACTCGTATCATTCTCGCACCGGAATTCGCTTCAACGAGCTGTCTGATTCGACTGCCACTTTTTACTCGCGAGTTGACAGTTTCTCCGCGAACGCGCTCGAGCGTCCAGCCGAACCGCATCCCGCTCGTTCATTCAAATCGCCAATCGACGATGCGCTTCCACGACGCATCCTCCTCTTTGTACAGTTTACAAATACACTTATTCGCGTTCACTTTTTCGTGTGTGGGAAAGAAAGGAAAGAAGACAAGAAGGAAGGGAACGGAAGGAGGAAGGAAAGAACGAGACATAGGCGTGGTTCAGCTCGACGATCGGATTTCAAATTGATTCCCGTCGATTAATCGCCGCGAACGAACGAAATGCCACGCTTGTTCGATAGAGCGGCGGATGGCGCGAGATCGGCGGCCGATCGACGCGTTGCGACGCTTAACAATTTTCCTTTAGCTGCTTCTAAAGTGGAAAACAATGGCATAATAAAAACAGTGGACGACAGGAGCGCGAGGAACCGGGAAGCGCGTTTACGCGAGAACGAACAAGATAGCGGGAATGATTTGAGGTTCGAACGTGCTTAACGAGGCACGGAAACCGAGTTCCGTTCGCAAGCCGGGTACCAAGGCACTCAGGGCAACGATTAATATCGATCGACTTATTTGTACGATGATCTAGGCTATTTACGTTGTATGTCCATGATGCCGGAAAAGATATAAACGATGCATTTGTAGGCATTAAAAAAAAAAGCAAAGTAAATAAATAAGGCGACGCGCGTCGCCTTCTCTAAACGAGATATAACATTTTGAATAAAAAAATAAGTATATAAATATATATATATGTGTATATATATATTTATATACATATACAAATATAGCGAATACGGAGTACATAGGTGGAAATGGAAACTTATTTCCCCCGTGGCTGACTGCTGCGCGCGATTACGAAGCTAAAACAGCGTGATGTTCTGTTACTTTTCTACAAAGCAAATTTTAATTTTAATTCGTGAAATTGCCTGTATCGTTGGAAATCTGGCGATAATATTTTCGTTCGAATGCAAACGAAACGCTTGGATCTCGTGACACGAGCTTTGCGTTATCGGTGAATCTTCTAAACGACGTACTTTCGATGCGACGCAATTTGTCTTGCAGCGTGTTCGCGTCCACTAGCCAGCCCTATCGTCGTTGCATATACAAGTTTCTACCGTAGTAAATGAAAGCCCGTTTGTCACTGAAAGTAAAAATCACAATAATTGGTTTCTCTCGATAAAGCGATGAAGAAATGGGCCGGAGAAGGAGAAGGTAATAGACGATGCGAACCGTGAAGAGAAGATAAAGGCGTGGTAAAGACGAGATAAGCAGATGCGAGGAAAGTCTTTAAGAAACGATCGAGATACCTACGAGTGTGACTCGTAAGCGAAGATTAATTATATCGGGTGCTCGAAACGAAAGAAGAAGAAGGAAAAGGCGATGATCACGCATAATATTTTTAGAAACTCGCGCGAAGTAGGAAGGGAAACGGCATTACGGTAGTAGAAAGAAACGACAGGAGGGAAGATAGAAGAGAAATAGGCATTCAATGATAAACAGAATTTACTATCTATTTGTCGATTAAAATTCACCAGTCGAAAAGAGAAAAAAAAAGCGGAAACAATATGAAGGAGAGAAAAAAATGATTACTACTTATCGATTAGCTATAAAACATTATTAAGGGCAGATATGTAGTACTCATATAGTCTATTTGTTAATGTTTCAGATATTTTATTAAATGTTGATATAATGTACTACGACATTCCTTGTTTGTGCCGGAATCCCCGCAATCTAGTGTTTAAACGAAAAGTAAAAAAACAAAAAAAAAATGATAAGAAGAAGAAGATGAACCGAGAAGAGAAAGAGAGAGAAAGAGACGATACGTAAAAATGAAACTAAAACAGGAAGGCAAATACAAACGAATGCTCCACCCGTGTCAACCGATGTACTTAAACGTTACTCAAATATCGATCGATCGGTTAATCGTTAAGATGAAAGCAGAATGAAACAATGCAAAGGAAAAAAAAACATCATTGAAACTACGTATATAGACGTACGCATAATTATATTATACATCTCAATAGTTCCCTACACGATGCCTTCGTACAATCGAGTCGGCAATTCGCGTATACACAAGAGATGCAAAAATCGCGCCGATTTACGATAATGGAAGAATAGAAAAAAAAAGGTGAATAGGGCGGGGGGAGGGAGGATAGCGAGCGAACGAACTAATTTCCATGAAGAAAAGAGCGGACAAGAAATATTTTATTACGTATATAATGTATACTAGCCATAACGCGCCCGTCAACGAGATCCCCTAACTACTTTTTTATTGGCATGCATTATCTTCGAAATCATCGAAACATTCCTTGAGAAAAATTGTAACACGCGACAACGTCCTTTATCCGTTCAATTTTTCACGCGATCGGCGCCAAGAGTTTAGCGGATTGTAAAATATTGCACGTTGTTTAAACTTAATTAAATTAAACTTTAAATCGTTACGCAATCGTTTGATTTCGATTTCCTTTGCGTTACATCGATCTTGAACTAAATCTAATTTTATTCATAATTTTTATTATTTATTTAATTTTAAAATTGTAGTCTGCAGAAAAATCTGCAGTAATTTGTTGTGATTTAAAATTAAGGAAATTCGCTATATTATGAACATCCGCTAAAACACCGACGAACTTTCCTATGCCTTACTCGATACACGTTGATATCGCTGAATAAGTTCGTTGGATTGGCCGGTCGTGAAAACGCGATGCACAAAGTGAGACAAGGTTTCTCCGCGAGAGGAGAAGAAAATTGAACGGATGTACGCGTACGGAGCGTTTCTTTTCGCATGAGGGGTTGACCGGCGTTCGTAACGTTAAAATCGCGAACAAGGGCAAAGGGATGAAAGAAGAGAGAAAGGTGGAGAGAATGTGCGAGAGCGATGGAGTTGGAGAGAGCGTTGGAAAGATCATAGGAGGCTCGACAGATGCACGAAAGGTGTTTACGATAGAAAAATCTTGGTCCGATGCGCAGCAAGAAGGCAACAGCGATTATGAATATATTTATAGGAACGCGAGACTTTCGTATATGTAGAATCGAAAGGTCACACGGCTGCGCTCACGAATAATTTTGTAACGTTTTATAAATAAATTGGCATATCGACTTTATCAATCGGAAACGAATGAAAGAGAGGAAACCTTCCCTCCGGAAATAAAAAGGAAGAAAAGTCAGAGAAGGAACGAAAGTGGGAGCGAATGCTAGCGAGAGGAAAACGGAAAAAAGAAAGACGCGTAAATAAATTAATTCTCACTTCTCCATCGATGAACGCTCTGCTGGTTTGGAGCTGTAGTCATATCGTTAGTGTATAAGTCTGTATGTGACGATGTTAATTATTGTAATATAAAGAAAAGAGCAAGATGAAAAAGAAAAAAACCAAACCATTATTACTACGTAGGAGCATTTCAAATGAAAATTAACGGATGGTGTTTAAAGGAGAACAGAGAAACGGATGACGACGCTATTTGTCTGGTATTACCGGGCATGCCTCAAAATAGATTTTTTATAAATCGCAAAAATCTGTTTCCGACCTTTTTCATTGAATATTCTCATATTCGAGATTTGACTCTCTCCGTTTCTGTTTTTCGCAATGTGGACCGCATTTACTTGAGAAAACGAACGAACGAACGAAAGAGGAAGAGAGAGAGAGAGAAAGTGAGAGAAAGTAACAGAGAGAGAGAGAGAGAGAGAGAGTGAACGAAACAGACAGAGCGAAAGGCGGGGCGAATGAGAGAGAGAAAGAGAGAGTGTGATAAAATTGGTAATATATGAAAAAGAGAGCGTGAAAATAAATATGAGGAAAGATAAAGTGCATTAGTGCGATCAGAAGCAAAGATAACGAAAAAATGAATACAGAAAGGAAATGAATGAGAAACAGAATGTGTGTGAAAAATGATAAGACGAGAGAGAAGAAAGAAAACAAGAGAGAGATGAAGAAGCAATCGCACCTCGACCGAATTTAAACCTATAATTTCCTCTCACACCTTTGCGCAGTGTTTTGGGCCTTTCCGTCCAATACGCGATGTACCACTGTCATTATTTATTTAATTTTTGCAATCTACGTACAATAAAATTGTTGTTGCTGAAACGATAAGTGTAAATGTGTATACTGTACATTCAACCTTCGTTTTAAAATCATCATTAAGATCTCACTGGACCAGGATTCCTGCCGTCCTGGCGTGTGTTGTAATTGTACATGTACATATACATGCGTATTTTTTAATATCAGACGGTAATTTACTCGATAATTAGGATCGCTTATTAGAGTATATATGTATGTATATATGCATACATACGTACGTACATAAGATATAATATATATGTACACATATGCATCCGTACATGTGTGTATGTATATGTATACATATATGTACACATATATGAAAAAAAGAAAAATGAGAGCGGCATTCCCGACGCCGATGTCTGCGATGAACGATCTCCGAAAGGAATAAAGCACTTTCACGTAGTATCGTGTTTCTCTCACTGTTTCTCTCACTACCCTTGTATTCCTAATCATTACAGGGATTGATTCCTTAAACGATATCCACAGAAATTCAGCTAACGGCAAATTCTATTCTTACTAAGTATCGTCGAAAATTTCAACTTCTCGTTTAAAAGTTATAAACTACTCTAAAATCTTTGAACTTTGATACTCGTAACTATTACATCCTTCTTTCAATTACAATGTCTCCTTAATGCTTTGCGCCTTTTACGTTTTAAAGTTTTTATAATATTCGTGTAAATGAGTCACATTTGATATCAAATAAAAGTATCGTATCACTGACGAGATACATTAGTCAGTGACCATACTCACTAAAACTTTGTATCGTTTCTACCGTTACCGATACAGTAGAAAATAATATTACGATGCCATCTATACTCAGAATTTAAACTATCTATGATTAATTCCTGTGGAATAAAATTCTATAAGATTTCCTATATTTCCTATACTCGTCTACGATTATACCACAGATGAGATATATATAGAATAGATGTGACCATTGACTTCTGTAGACGTGACTGGCAGACATGATCGATGGACGTAACCATGAGATGTGACATTATGACATCATTGGCTACCTTGTCGATGTGATGGCATCACTAATTAAGGACAGAATAGACGTGACATTAAGTGGGATTTTGTATCCCAGGTTCTGAAATACCAATTTGAAAAAAATCTGAGTGTTTCCTACGCCCTCTGCGATTTGCCACAGCCAACACAGGAAATATCACAGATAACTTATTTTTAATTTCACTGGAAAATTTAGTTTCAATTTAAACCACTATCATAGACGAGGTACAGAAACAGACATGATATTCAATGCTTCCACAAGCTTCACGTTTTGAGGATCATCTGATCACCCATACCATTTTCGTATCGCATGCAACTTTACCGATTCAGTATAGTGCTGATTTGAATTAAAAATACATACTCTTGTACGTACAAAATTATAAATAAAATATAGAATAGGATATATTCCATAATATAGAATAGGATATCCTACAATCGCAATGGAGTGGAGAATTCTATACTTCTACAATACTTCAGAAAGTATTACACACTATTAAAAAATAAAACACTGTACACACATTACATACACTACATATATGTATACGTTACACACTATCGAAATAATAATAAATTCCAAATTAAATTGTAACTTTATATATCTGAAACAAAAATGTGAATTTTTTAATCTTTTCTATTTTCATCTTCGTATTCTCAAATCAATTATTAATTACATATTATCAAGTGTAGGTACTGTGACTTATAAACTTGCAACACAATTTATCGATAACCTAAACAGATGAATTGCGCCAAATGGAAAGAAGAAAAAACCAATAAAAAGAGTTAAAAAGTCACCAAAATCTTGCTTCTGTGGATAAATACATGTAAAGTCTATATAAATCTGGTAGATCGGTCTTCCATATGGACCAGCGAGCGTAAACGAACGGAACAGCGAGTATGAGCGAATGTCTCTTTTTACCTAGCAATAAAACAATACTTCAACCTCCCGTAATAGTCATCCGCTCTATCATCCCTACAAATAAGACTGTACCGCTTACTACTGAGAAATCTGCCATTGACATTAAACATATGTAAGAAACTGTTAAATTTATCCTAAAAACTCTAGAATCTCAACGAAATATTTAGACACTTCCATCATATGTATAATGTATTTTTTTACATATACTTCATACAAAAATATTATATGGTATAAAAAGATAAACGTTGCAGTAAATATAATAAATATAGAACAATATTTATTAGATTTAATTTTGGAAATTGATATCTGCTGATGTTGATATTATATCTATAATAATACTCGAGGATAGAATTTATAAGTTATATTTCCATCGCATTCCCTTTTTTAATTTTTATCTTCTTAATAAGAGTGCGATTCACTAACATTAATACATTTATTTAGATGAACATTTTTAAATTTATTTAGAACGTATATTTTGTGCATTAATTAATGTAACATCATTATGACTTATCTAGCAAATTTTTTTTTTAAATTTCGGGCAGTAATCGCAAAGACAAGAAATCGTTAAGTCTATTTGCAAACGAACAAACTTGTAATCATTTCTTATTCTACGCAAAGTATAATCTTATTTGTAAAATACTTTCGTTCGGTTATTCTATAGTTTCAGTTTTTATTCTCTTTGGCAATGCTTAAAATATATTTGTTTTGTTGTTAAATAAATATATGAAATTAACTGCTATTATTAAATTAATTAATTAACTGCTTTTAATAAAAATGATAACTAAAATGATACATTTGTTTTCATTAATATAATTATTAATATGAATCTTCTACATTAAAATGTGAAAATAAATTCTGAATATATATATAGAATTCTAATAATCCTATATATGTATATATTACAAGTAACAATAAAAAGAAAATGTGTAATAATTTTCAATAGAAATACTTTCTAAAGAATAAATACTGTTTTCGGATAAGATAAGATCATTCTTCTAATATTTTATCATTTTTTGATTGAATATAACAAACTTTCATTGGCTATATCTTATATTTCAAATTTTTCAAACAAGAACAGATTCATTTAATATTGGGCAAAGCTATTATACAATGAAAGATAACTCTTATGCAAGTCATAAATCACATAAGCCAATATCCATATACTTACAATTTTTCTCCATTTTTGTTAACTTCAATATCAGTATCATGGCACATTCATATGTATTATAACTTTGATAAATACTTTGATAAAGTTAAAGCAAACTTTAAACGAGAAGTTTTTGTGTAGTATTTAAAACGATACGGAGTTACATACATTATGTGTTAGACAATTTAAACTTAATAAACTTTTACAGCACGTTTTATCTTTATTTAATTGGGTTAGCAGCCTGTAATATGCACTTATTATTTTTGTTTAAATCGGAACAATTCAAGCCTACAAAAGATATTTACACGTGGTTTCTCGCATGGAAACAGGATCTGCGCATGCGCGAGAAATCTTCAGAGGGGGCAAAGCCCTTCGTCTAATAAAACCGATAGACAGTAAGAATGGAAACATTATTTTGTAGTTCTCATTTAACACATTTGTGCCAATTTCAATATTTTTACGTGGTGTCATGTTAATATAAAAGTAGAATTTTATGAAATATTGTATGTGACATTTACAATGCTACAAAGATCCAACCAAAAATTAATTTTTATGATATTTTACTTTAAAACATAAGAAAGTGATAGATTCGAATTCTATGTGATTTACATGAATGAGCACCGACAAGACTGATTATGAAACAAAATATATTACTTTAATTTATGTAATTACTTCATTACTAAATGCAAGACGAGATTGTTATTGAAATTAACGGTATTATTATAAACAATCGGTTACTTGCTACTAGTTTTATAAAAGAGATTAAAGGACATAAGTGAAAGTAATTACAATATTATACTAGCGTGATCTATAAATGATGCAGACGATATTTATAGAATTATGACTTATAATTGGGTCAATCATTAAGAAATTTACAAATGCGGAAAGATTAAAAAATTTGTAATACATTTTTGAGCAGAATCTTATTAATGAAATACATTAAAATAAATAGTGCGAGATCAAGATATAAGTTTATTTTATTTCTATATATACCAAAGAATTATTGCCAAGGTTTTTATATTATCTCACTTCACAATAATTTTAAAATACTGTGTAAAATGCAGATGTTATATAATTTATTCACCTAATACGAATATAAGCAAAAATTATTTAATAAAAAACGGATTACGAAATGATTGCTAAGTATGTTCTTTTAACATAAGTGACTTTCAATGTGAATAAAAGTTTGTACATATGGGTTTTACAAAGATATTAAAACGTATGCTATATGCAAATTTTGCATCGTGCAGTTCTAAAACGTTAGGAATACTAGCACCATTGACAATCCCACCATTGCATATTGCATTTTTGTACTACTTTTGGCAAGAATATTCAAGAGACGTAGACAAACAGTATTGTTCTTGTTCATGTTGGGACACAGTATTTAAGGGTAAGTTAATCTTATTTGTATATCTTATGTGACTAGTTATAGAATTACATTCAATTAGTTTTCAAAAACTATTGATATATTATTGCAGGATCATATGAGTCTGGCATTGCTTCTTATAAACATATGTATTTTAATGCCACATCGAATACTTTAAAAATATGGATTACAATTGTAATTGGAGTTATTACTTTCTATGAAGTAGTGAAACATTTAACATGGCTAGCTTTTCATAATCGCCTTAGACTTTCTATGATGATCCTTTTTTTAACTGCTATTTTCTCACATTACTATACTTGGTGGGTTTATATGAATTATTGGAATGATGAGTTCTATTCCCAATGGTACCATCAATTGTTTTTCTCTGTCACTGAGCTGATTTCTACTTTCCTGGTTGTTCATCTGGCAGATAATAAAAATCCAGTAACTCATAGAAAAGCATTTGGTATAGCTGCAATAGCTATTTTACATATTTTAGCAGGTGGTTGGGATCAATTTGTTGCCAATGTTTTCAGAGGAGAAGGACATGCACATCAGGTAATAGTATTTAAGGAATCATATGTCATATTCATAAGAACTATATGCAATTTACAATATAACATATTACAATCATTTGCATCAATTCATTTATATATGAATGAATATGTATATGTGTACAGTATGCAATATATAATATATATATATACAAATTATAATGTTTAGTTAGTAATTTTTTATGTAATAGGTTGTACGTGATCTTGGATTTATGATCCCAGATATTCTTCATGTTGCTATTCCATTATGGACAGTTAAGTGGAAACATATATATCATCTTCCTGGTTCTGCCAAACGAGATCCTAGTATCAAAAGAGATCTAGCTTATATGTTGGGAATGATATGTATAGGATTATGCATTTGTGCCATATTGTAATTCAGTCATTATAATGCCTAAAAATAGTGTCTTAAAGATAAAATGATTGTTTAATTTAACTTATTTTCTTATACAAGTTTTGAAAGATGTACATCTATAAATGAATATTATTGAAAAAATATATATGTACACATATACAGGCAGTGCAAAAGGTTTGGGGAAAAACTTCAGGAGCATATAGCACTCATCAAAAAAATCAAAAAGGTCTTAATAAATGTAGGTCCAAAAACTATTAGTTTTGGAGTTACGAAATGTTCTTGTCAATAAGATATTAACTCCATAGCATATGTTCAATATGCCACCTGTTTATTTACACATACAAACACACACACACTTGGGCACATTTTTTCCTAGCACATCAATTACTGGCATTTTTCTTATCTCTTACATTGGTTTACTATAAAACTGTACTATTATACACTAAACATCTCATAATTCCAAAGCTAATGGTTTTTGGATCCGTGTTTATTAAGACCTTTTTTACTTGTTTTGATGAGTACTATATACATACCCCTAAAGTTTTCTCCAACTTTTTTGTACATCTTGTATTTATAAAGCTTTATAATGCTTTTTATGGTGCTGATACTTTTGCTGAAAGAAAATTTACTTACAATTAGTCAATTTATTTTAATAGATTCCATTACAAAGTGGTTCCCATTATTACTTATACAATGTTACACATTTGAAGAGCTGTTATCTTTCTATGTTTTATTTCATTTTATATATTCTTAACATATTGTATATGTGTATATATATATATATATATACACATATATCAACTATATATATATATATATATATATATAGTTGAAAATGCCTACAAAGTACAAGTTGCTTACAATAGGAAGGCTATCCTTTTAGGTTGTTCGTTTCTTTTACGTTTGCAAAGTAGTTTATCTTATCTACTAAAACAAGATATATTTTAGGTATTAACAAAAAAGTAGTACATGTAAGTAGAGAAATTATAATTAATCACTTATATCTTTAGCATTGAAATAAATATATTTGTAGTTATTCTTTTTCGATAATAATTAATAGTTAATTAGTAATATTGATTAACTATTAATCTTTGACATCAGTGAAATGTATACTGTAACGATAAGCGAACAACGATATTTGTCTAAAGATGAGATTGTGCACATTTTTTTTGCCATAAAAATTGCTTTTTCTTGCTATATCTATAATAATTAATCAATTTAATAACGAATTACTTAGATCAGAATAAATTCCAAAGTAAGTAGTAGTATACATTGCCATTTGAAACTTGCCTACTTTTTGATATTAACGAATGTGTTCTTAATTTAGATATATTAGTCATAATAGTTATAGAAGTTTAGTTTAGATGCAAGGAGAAGGTCACTTTCTCGTTTTCAAAATATTTATCAATATATTTTTGTGATTATTGTTTGTGTATATTGTGTATACCAGGTAATTACAAAATATTGTTATAGCTTTGCAGTGCTTTGCACATTTATTTAATATCGTGATTAAATAAATGAGGAACATTCAAGATAATACATATAAATTATATCAACGAAAGGAACATATCATACACAACGTTCGCGATACGTTTCTTAAAAATAAAAATAATTATAAAAGAAACAAGGAATATATAATATAATTATTGGCAGTTTTGAAGAGCAGTGCTCTTGTTAAGGAACAAGGCCACAACAAAGTGCCTACATACAATGCGAATTATTTTCGTTAATATCTCATTGACTTAATGTTATTATAATATACAAATTGATTCTACAGGTGATAATAGATATTGTATAAGACTTTAAGAACCTTTTACAGAAACCAATAATGAAGTAACTAATTTAAGAATTAGTTTATTTCAAAGTAAAAATTATTAATAGTTGGCACTATTCATTGTTCTGCTGTATTAGAGAGAAGAAGAAATATTTCAGGACTACAAAAATATAACTTAATTTAATCCAGTACCATCCTCTCTGCTTGTATGTTCCATATTTCATATTTAAAAAACAAATTAATATTTGAATTAGTTCAGAGACTTTTATTTCATTTTATTTCTGTATAATGATAACATTATACACAATGAACGTTTATTATCGTATTATTTAGAGTTTAGTAGAACTCTTTTTGAATATATACAACATTGACTTTGTTTCAGTAGTAATTGAAATATTCATTAGTTCAATGTTTTATACTAACTAACTTGAGTGATATCTACTACACTGATAATTCTATATTTCTGCATATATTATACAAGTAAGGAAACAAATTGATTTTTTAATGTTTAAAAGTAACTCTTATTGAAAGTACTTACTGAAATTACCTGTTAGTATTTATTTATTCTCGTCATATCAAACATTTGTGATCATATCTCGTAATATCATTGTTAATAATGCGGCCTATAATATGAAATTATATTTCTAATAGTTATTAATTTATTGTATTAATTTTAAATGAGAATCTAATTTATTTTATTCTTGTGTACCTTTTGTAAAAATTAGATCGACCCAATATTTATATTGTATTCGAAACATATTAGGAATACTATGAACGAAATGTAATATCGTATTTGAAATTGTGGTTGATGAAACATGTATAAAGAAAATAAAATTTACACAAAAGTTTGTTGTATTTATATCTTTTTTACTTCGATCTACGAAATAGTATTTTATTAAAACAAAAACATAAGAGCTTTTTCGTAGTTTATACAATTAATAATTATTTTAGCGATTGAAGTTTTCATGATTTTGTTATTCGTAATTTTGAGAACAAACATGATAACGTAATAACGGAAAGATTTAAAATATTTTTGACTTATATTTCAAATGAAAAAGATGATTTCATCCGTAGAAGCATTTTACTCATATACATTTAAGTTCATTTAAATTTATTAATTTAACATATATTATTAAAATTTAACTTTAAATGAAAAGACATAAATAAGACTATAAAAAATATTATGATACGTTAATTATTTTCTACTAAAGTATTTTCTATAAGGAATAAAAACTAATAAAAGCATTTTAATAATTACAACATTATTTCTTTAAACAAATTTTTAAATCCAAGCTGTATATCATTGGCACATTTTAATCAGTATAATTGGAGTTTCCTATGAGCAAGCTTTATAAATTGATATATTTAATTAATTAAAAACATATTTTTATATTGCAAGAAAATTTTATGTCCAAATCGATACCGTATTCAGAGGAGCAGATTTATAATTTATTACATATTAGTTATTATGCTTTTCATGTTTCATTAGTAAATGTAACGTATGTAAAATGATGAACTCTATAATCATCATCCCCTATTTAATACTATTTTAGCATCATTTTTGTACAAAAAAGAATTATATCAACGTATAATTCTTACAATGTGCGTGTCAACGTATAATTATTACAATTTACTATATTACGGTAATTTTTTTAAATAGTTGTAACAAATTTCCATTTTCTGCGTATATTGAATCGTAATCTTACGTTACTTTCAATCATTTCCTTCATAGTTTAAATTTTAAATCGTTACATTTCCTACAAAACCAGCGAGTGTCCTAACATTTACGAACAGGAATGTATATAGTTTCTTAAGTAAAAGTTCCTTACGGTAAGTGCTTAAGTTTCAATACTTTCGTTATTGCCATATTGTTAATTAATATTTACAATCTATAGGCTTCACTATAGCGTAGTCAACTTCCATAGGAAACGTATATGTAAAGTATTACTCCTATAATTATTAATTTACTTAAGTTGTTACGATTCACATATTGTTATTATAGATCGGCGAAAATGCAGGGAGAAAAGATCTTTTTCAATCGTAGCGTAATATTGTACGCATTTTCCTTTGGGTCAAAGGTTGTCGCGCATGACCAACGTGAAGTTGCAATTGTGAGAGCAGCTTTAACGGCACGAAGAAAAGCGCAGGCTTCGAATCGATCCTCCACCCCCAAAGTATCCAAAGAACAACCGCCGGCCGACGACTCTCTTGTCAACTCAACAACAGTTCAGTTCGAAAGCAAACATGGCGCTTGATTTCGCAGCTACTTACAAGGTTCTGGTGCTAGGTGACTCGAACGTTGGGAAAACTTGCATCGTGCACCGTTATTGTGACGAACGTTACTACGATACTTATATATCAACGATAGGTGAGACGCATCGTCGAAATCCTCGCGTATTACGTTCGTGTTCGATATATGCTTCGACGGTTAAGAATTAATAAGCTGATGGATCGCTGTAAAACAAGCTGTTTACGATAGTTTTATGAAGCTATTGCGACTACCAATTGAATTGATAACACCGATGATAATGAAAATCCAGTGATTCCAAGTTAGAGGAAAGAACGGACCGCATTGATGTTATATTTCGATCCTTCAGCTGTAGAGCTTGTTGACAAGTACATATTCTTACTTTCTAGACAATTTTGTTGCCGAAAAATCTATTTATGGTTACCTTTAGCAATATAATATGTTCTTACGTATAATGGTTTTATGGAGTTTTATTTCACATTCACATTCTATTTATATTTGTATATATATTCAACATTCAAATTTAGATATTTATGTATTTACTCGCGTCTGCTTGCATTTGCTTAAGGAAAGAAACGATAAGCGAAGTAATTTTATTGGAAAAATGATCACGATAAAGCGATATTTTAGAAAATAACTGTTTAACGACATCAATCAGCTGATTGCAGGGAAACGAGTCTTCCCCAATAAGAATCTTTAATATATATAATATGAATGAAGTTGTTTTATCACGTTTATTATAATGGGATGAAATTTGTATGATTTATTAGAACATACAGTATCAAGATAAAATTGTTAAAATTGGTATATTCTTTTTTTTTTTTTTTTGTTGTCAATATTGCTAACGGGACATTTTCCTTATAGTTACGTAGATCATTTTTGTTATACGAATTTCATAAATAATGTTTGACTAATACATACTTAGTAAAGTAAAAGTCTGTTTTGTGGTTTTTAAGAATAATGAATCAACAGGTATCGATTTCAAGCAAAAAATAATTAACTTGGATGGAACGCCAATTAAACTTCAAATTTGGTGAGTTTCATATTTTTATTTATCCTATTTGTTGTGTAAATATTATGTGAATTATATGAAACGCGCGTATATTTATATTTTTATGTTCCGAAATATAAATATAACGTGCTTTCTATTAAAATCAATTGATAAAATTAATTCATCGATAAAAGTCAATGAATTTATGTGCTCCATTACATTATCGTGATATTTTTAATCCTTATAACATATAACATAAAGGTTAAATCTTTTATTATAAATGTATTACTCCTAGTCATAAACATAGTATATAAATATAACTTTTAATTCTGTAAATATAAAATTATATATAAAGATAATATTATTAAGACCGCTAATATAAAAGTGTTTAAATTATTGAAACAGCAGTAAAGCAATGTAGTGCAATTTTGTATATCCCATTCTCTGCACATGTATGTACGTACATATATAATTTCGTTTTGTTTCGAATTACGAAAGAATTTACGAAAGATATTATAATGAGATATTATATATATATATATATATATATATATATATATATATATATATATATATATGTATGTATGTATGTATATCATGTATATACATTCGAGAATTTTGCACACTTATATGTATTAAAATTGTTTAATTTTCTATTCTATTGTAATTTTATATTCTACAATGACACATACTGATAATTGATATTAATTGTAAGGGTAAGAGGAAAGAAAATCAAAGGATATTCGGTAAATAATATACAAGACTTTGCTTTTGTTAATCTCGGTAAAATAGTATA
The DNA here is from genome assembly GCF_905332965.1 of Bombus pascuorum. Taxonomy (NCBI): domain Eukaryota; kingdom Metazoa; phylum Arthropoda; class Insecta; order Hymenoptera; family Apidae; genus Bombus; species Bombus pascuorum. The sequence continues at coordinate 17,041,927 of NC_083489.1, read as the reverse complement.
GTTATGTTAAGTACGAGAGTCGACTGTTAAGCAACGCACACTCGTCTGTATCTCGAGAACGAAAGTTCTTCCGAAATGAAACAAAAAGGAAATGAAAAATGGAAAATGGAACAATTCATCAGCTACAAAATACCATATTCCCTTTTCAATCTGATGGAAGGATCAAACGAACTTACCTGTTAGTGAAGTCCAATCGTAATTACATATCTGAAGAGCTTCGTTCGAAAAGATTACACGTCATTCCGTTTCCGTTCTCTAGATGTCACAACATTGCCTAAACGAAAGTGACTTATTCTTATTACATATGTTACATAAGTTCGTTTGATCCTCTATGTCTCGTTCTTTAGATTATAGTTGTTCAAAGACAGTAACTTTAAGATATTTCTTTCTTTCTTTTTATTATCATTATTTATTTAATATGAGTTTGCATTCCTCTTTGGTCATAGTCCTCATTTGAATATCACAAGTCTTACAAAAATAATTGTATGTATATATATATATATTTCTTTTTTGAGCTTCTCTTATCCTATTAAGCTTTCGAGATCGCCGTGTGGCGTGTCGAGTGCGCTGAGAAGATTTTTGTATCAACTTCATCTTCTTCTCAGGCTTATCCAAAGAAGATAAAAGTTTGGATAAAGATTTGGATAAAGGGAGCAATTATTCTGTAAGTGTTTGGTTTTCCCTAAATACTCGAATGAAGTAGACGCCACACATGGTTCTGACTTCTCTGCAAACATTGGAGGACTAAGTTATTGTATTGGTTATTGAAACGATCTTGTGCTGAGGATTTTATCAGTTCTAGAGACTCGAGCATTTTTTTCAACAACCTATCCGATAATATCTCCTATATTATTAACTTTGATGCTGCTTAACTATGAGCCGTGCATAATACTATTAGTATCGCTGTTTTCTATGCTAGTTTTTTTCAACGTTAAGTCGTCTAATGAATGCAGATCCTGCATATACTTCAATACGTGTGATATATCCCATGTAAAATTGTATTTCGACCTAGATATCTTTTTTTCTTTTATTTATTTATTTTTAATTCACGAGTCTGTTGTCCTCTTCAATATTGTTTTGCGTAATTAGAGAGATCGGTGATCTGTGTGAATTCAGTATGCCATATCACCTCTTTCTCGTATCACATGTTTTATCTTTCGTTTGAAGAGTTTTAGATATTTTTCTCTACAAAATTTTTCCCACGGGCAGAATGACGTCTCGTACTCTCCCAACGAAGAGTCAGGCTAATATTGTTTTTATAATTTGGTTCGGTATACCGTCTCTTACGAAGGCTCGGTTAATAATTTCCCTGCCATCATGGTTATGTGAGCCGCTCTCGAACGTTCTATTGTTTTACACGGTCACAACAATAGTTTTGGATCGGATTCTTGAAAAGAATCAGATCTACTGTGAAGAGAGATTCGAAGGATACCACAAACGCTATTTTGTTTAATCTCTATCGTGGTTCTTAAAATTAAAGCAAATGGTGACATTCGCAAATCCTTCGTTGTACTGATGTAATGACACGATGAATGGCATGGCGATGAATTTCCATCGAAATAATGTTTTTCGCGGTTAAAAACTTCCCATCCTTGGGTGTTGATTGAGTATCGTTGACATCGCGTCCATGTTCAGTCTCGCTCTAAACGATACTGTGTCGAGTAGACTTATCGAGATATTTGGCATGTTTAATAAAAAATGTAGCTGCAAGACGAGTGTTCACACGGGGCTGTAACTCTTCTCGTGCCCGAGATACAGAGGAGCAAGCTTATCAGTGTTACTTATCAACCGACTCTCGTTATTTACCTAACTATTATAGTATTTTGTGTCGATATGAAAGCATTCTTGTAATGTAACATCGAAATTCGTATACGGAAATCTGTAAATTTAATAATCTTTAAATTGAAAATTTTAACTGAGATAGATTATTATGTTTTGTTATTATGCATAATATTAAATTATCTTTTACATATGTGTAAGGGTATTCTTCTCGAAAGAAATTTTATTAAATTGTGTTGGACTATTTGCATGGTTTAAATTAAAATCTATAAATTGGAATTATACATATTTATTATTTTTATAAAAATGATATTAATTGAGTATTTTTAAATACCGACTGCTATAGCCATAACTTACCAAGTATTATTTATTATTGTTAATTGACTTAAGTGATCCTACGTAAATTTTTCTATACTTGTGATTATCTTCTTCAAATATATCACTTTCATTCAGAACGATAATAAATATGAAGGACCATCTTTTACAATCGACATTGCAAGTCGAAAAAGTGACGAATTCTACAGATTGTTATCACATTTTGATTTTCTACAATTTTTGAAATTTCTTTAAGCAACATATTTGAAACTTCTATCTCGTACTACATATACACGATAAAATATATACGTGAAAACATACACATTAAAACGTATATCCGTGTTGGATATACATATGTATAAATCAATCCAACTGCTAAATCTAGAGTAACATATCTAGAAATATATAGTCATTTTCAAGGACTGCAAGTTCAGGCAACCTGTAATTGATTGTAACACATTCACGGATACATCGAATACAGTACTCTATGGCATAACGTTAACACATTGTTGACCAGCTACTTTACTGACAAACTAACCCAATAATCGGTGATTATACTTTATCCCAAAATCATTACATATCAGCAACAATTTTATTCAAAAAATTATGCGTGTCATCAGTTATCTTCGTAATAAAGTAAATTGATATACCAATAACAAGTTCCATTAACTTTATTTGTACACAATTTAATCATACTCATGTGGCCATACTCTGGCCGAGGCTGTGAAAGCGGATATTTTGCATTATAAATTTGCAAAGAGATGAACGATAATTTACATAATATGTGTTCGTATCGCCTAATATTTTTTAACGTTTCCATGCGACGGTTACGTATAACCACCTTTACGTATGTTGGCATTGATTTTCACAAGATTTTATCAATGTAATCGCTTCTCACAATGTTTTACTTGCCTCCCGAACTTCACCCCTGTGTTTTACTACATTTTACGTATTACTGTTTACCATACTGCTCATCAATTTTCTGTCGTTCATCGCTGCTTAACAATGTGTTAATAACAATAATAATCTACCGCAAAATATAAGCATTGCATACGCTAACTTATTATTATACGATTAATTGTTACTACACGATATCTCTATCAATCACTATTATTAATATACTATCGACTTCTTAAGGGATACTGCTGGTCAAGAGCGATTTAGAGCGCTAACAACAGCTTATTATCGCGGTGCCATGGGTATCCTTCTGATGTATGACGTCACTAGCTTAGAAAGTTTCAATCATTTATCCTACTGGCTACGAAATATTCAAGAAGTAAGAATACGAGATAATATTTCGTTAATAATCCTGTTTGCTGGAATACAAAATAAAAAAAAAGAAAAGATAAAAAAGAAAAAAATAGAAAAGAAAAGAAAAGAATAGAAACCACACAGTTTTACTTGAATTTCGATAGATATTGATAAAAATGATGAAAACTCTTGAATGCTTTTTCTTTGCAGAACGCCTCGCCAGATGTAGTGAAGGTAGTTGCAGCAAACAAATGTGACGTTACCGCGCATAGGGCTGTTGATGCGGAAAGGGGGCAGAAAATAGCCGAGAATTTCGATATGCCTTTCTTCGAAGTGTCTTGTAAGGAAAATATAAACATCGAGGAAGCTTTCCTTACTTTAGCTAGAAGAATACGAGAGCAACGAGGACGTCGGGTATTGTTGTTCTTTTCAGATATATGCGAGCTTTTTATCATATGTATAAAATATATTCAATGTACGTAAGTTTCATCGTTTAATTGACGATGAGAGGACTGAACGTGTTCCGTTATCGACGATTCGCGGAACTTCGACATATCTGTCGTTTTACGTTATTTTAGTAGGCTTCGTTACATAAACGAAGATTAAAAAAAAAGCGTGTAAATTGTGTAATCGTTAGTTTCTTTGCCTAATCTTTTAAAATTCATACACAATCGCAGGACTATTTTATCTTGTTTATCTTTTTTCTTAATTAAAATGTAAAAATTTTTATGATGCAAGTGATACCAGACAAGTGCATGTGGTCCTATTTATATCGTTTGAAATTATATTAAAGCTATGGAAACGGTAGAAAAATAAAGGAAAAAGGAAGAACATACGATAAAAACTAAATATCAATTCATTTACAAAAAACGAGGTGGACACATTTGATGGGCTAGATGAATATGAGTTAAATTCTTCCTTTAGACTTCATTTCTTTACATCGTATTAAACGATGTAATGAAATTAAATTGAGTCCAATTTATTTTCCAAATTAGAGAAAAGTATAGTATACGTTTTACTATGATAGCAAGTCATAGCTTTTAAATACAAGAAACGCGATGATCCGAATGATAATAATTATCGTATCGTGGTAGGAATTCGCGTAAAATGCATCATACATGTATATGTACGATTCGTTAGTTTTTAATTTAAATAAACGATATTTATGAAAGAATTGTTGAATTTCAGGCTAGTTTGTTCGAAGCTTCCGAAAGGGAAGGAGCCAACAATATAGTCATGTCCGAAGAACGGTCTCACGCCTCGGTTTCAGTCTCCGTCCCTTCCGCTGAACCTTGGAGGTGCGCATGTTAGTTGCTATAATTATGGAGAATAATATCAAGACACGATATACTTCGAATATCGATAAATACGAAGTATCCACTCCGGACAAGATTTTATCTTTTATGGTTACGCACAAAAATAAAAGGAGGAGAGGTACGTCATTTCAATATATGTAAGTGTTGAATAAACTCTGGTAAGTTCGTGATAACCTCAACATTTTTGTATTAGCTGTTAACATTCGCGTACTTTGTAGCCGAATCAAAGGCGTAACGGTCTACCAATTTAATCTATTAACAGCGTTTTTGCAACTATTTAATTTTGTGTACAGTGTACATATTTATTTGAGCTTTATTGTCGTAACTAATAGCGTACATTACATAGGGAAAGATCGTTTGTTCCTGACGATGTAGCGGTGCATCGAGAACGTGCTATCAACTAAAAGTAAGATTCATTTTACTGAAACTTATCGGTTTCATGGTAATTACAAAAGAAATAAAAACTTGGTTACTATTACGTTTCTAATATTTTAGTTATTTTCTAAAGCAGAAAATAAATGCTATGTATATGTATAAACAAGTAACATTAATTATATTAAAAGTTACACTAATATATAATCCTCTTTTAGGACAAAGAAACACTCTGTTACCTCGTCACGCTGGTTTCAGTCAATTGATCTTTAGCACGATATAAACTAGAACACCGACGCTATGTTTATTTTACTAAATTGAAATTTAATTAAATTTCGAACGAATTAAATTTTGTGCTAGCGACGACTGAAAAAATATCACGAACTAAGCAGAGCTTATTTTACACACTATGCGATTTACAGCGATGTGAACGAATTTGTCGAGTAAAATTTTACGAAAGGCAGGAGTCGCGAGCCTTGCAGAGGCAAGGCTAAAAGATGAGAAAGCAAGAGATAGAAAGAGATTTTTGTATCGAAGGCTAGATATTATATGTACGTCTACGGTGTAGCTAATGACTTGTCACTTGTCACAAATACTTCAAGCCATATTGCAAATATTATCGTGAATTTTGCACTATTCCTTTTCTAATGGTTTTAAAGCGCCGAACAAGTGATACAATTCGTTAGACGCATATATCGTTCGCGCTAATATTCGCGTTAATATACGATTGTACGTACTGCGTATTAACGAGTAGAGCAACGCAAGTCGTATACATAACAAGAGCACAATTATATATGTACTATGCTAAGCGTTATTGTTATTACTGAAAAGAGAGAGAGACTCGTACTTTACATCAACTTATGTATGCTCTGATGTTGCAAGAACTTTGCGTGCCCTACTAAAAAGCCGATATGATTATTTCATTTTTTACAAATTATTGAAACAGTCACAAATTAACTTTGATATATACGTGCACGATAGAAGAGCCCATTTGCAATGACAATGTTTCCAACTGCAGTAAATAACGAACAGCTGTTCGCTGTTGTGAATCATCAGGGCAACTTTGAAAATGGTTGATAATGAAATTCGCGTGTGACTGTTTAAATAAAAGACGAAATAACATTGTGACATCTGTGAGTCGGTCACGATCGTTTCTCACGGGAGGAAACATAAGAAACACCCACCAAGCTTTTGTAATAATCAATAACGTTCATATGAAATTAAAGAGGCTGAAGCACTTAATAAATTTGCGATAAAATATGTATGGCATTCGTTCATACTAAGTGAAACATACGGTGCAACTGTACAAGAAAAACGTTTTATAACATTTTAAACACAGTCCTATTATATTAAATATACTATGTTACAAATTGCTTCTTAGCAATAATTTTGCACAATTTTACTCGTAAGTTTTACTCGAACTAACTGCTGATCTTTTATAACATTATTGTAGTTTCAAAAGTTTCCAGAATTGTTTTTCTTCGCTCGTGCCACATTCAGTTGTGCGTTGTGCGGGAAATCGTGCATGAAAACTTGTTATCGTCGTTGATTCTCTGATTTAACGATTGATTAACCCTCGGATGCCAAGGCACACGACACCACAGCCAATCATTTTTCTCCCATACACATACGTACGTACATACATAGTTTCTGCCCCCGTTTCCTGCGTTGTTTTATTGATAGCAAAATTATATATTTATATATAATCAAAGGAATTAATATTTAACATTATTTACATATACTTATATAAAATTAAATTATATAATATTTGTAACGCAAATTTTTCAAGGAATTTCCTTACTAGATAAAAACAGGAAGACACAAATAATAGAGCGAATGTCGTTCATAAATGTTTTGCATATTCATGAAAATTACGAAACTTACAACTATAAACCACGATATGCAACAACAATCAAGGACGCTATACAACTATCCAAACTATATCGAATAATGAAAATTATAAAATCGAATTTTACCAATACAACGTTTCTCTATGAAGATACATCAGAATCTACAATGCGTACAATTGTTTGATTTCGTTCGCAGATCAAATCTGAAATGGCTCGATCGCGATCGGCCGAGGGTTCAATCGAATTTATTTTTAAATTATAAATAATACATTTGAAAGTCACATATATGCGCAACTATCGGATATTACAAGCTGCAAGCAGTACATATGTATAATATGTACTTACCAACATTTGGATAAACTCGCTTAACGTTCACACAAGGCCTAAAGAAACAGATATCGATGTTATTGATACAGTATCTTCCTGTTGCTTCGAGCATTCGCACGATCTCATTCGCGTAAGACGTAACACATACATAGATACTTCGTTTAAGCGTTTAATATCACAATCGTCACCATAAAACAGCACGCATGCAAAAAGATGTGGACATTGCCAAGGCTATTAACCGAGGACCATTGCTTTTCCATTAATGAAGAAGCGTGTGTGATTTGTAATTGCATCGAAATCGGAAATACCGACATACAGACGTTCGATGTACTTAAGGATTTGATTTCAAGGAAAAAAGGTAGTCACCTTCTTGTACTTGGAATATATTAAGATTACGATCGAAAAGCTCATAACAATATCGGTTTACGATAAATAAATTGATGGAAATAAGTCATTTGTTTCTTTTTTTATTTGTTGGCAAAGCTAAACGTTAATAACGTATTCCAACAATGAACAGTTCAGAAGTTGAGAGATTTATGGCAAAACATATGTTCCTCCTTTTCCATGTTTGTCTATTCCCAGGCAAGAAAAAATAATAGTCTTTAATTTTTCTTTAATACATCTCAATTTTTTGATGACAAAATATTCGTTATATTACATAATCATTATAAATGTCTTTATAATTATACACCACAGAAGCATCATATTTAATTAAATCGCGGAATTACGCACTCGTGACAAGGACTTTTAACAGGTTAATCTTCATTCCACGATAAATCAAGACACTGAGTATTTTTTACAATATCAGAATATACACCATTATTTTGTTGTAAGTTTCGCTGCTAACTACTAGAATACGTTATTATCTAAAAGTTCGACAAGAGTCGTTTTTGTTGAGTCGCACAATTATTGCAAAAGGTGTCTCACTTTCAATCTTTTAAAAATTATTACCAATTATCATTTCTTGTATTTATGGAACAATTTAAGATGAAAAATGCACCAGATGCAAGTAACATACAACAATATATAAAACTTAACAGATTTAAAATATATTATCTGTTATAATATCTATTAGGTGAAACAAATCTTTGTTTAGATTCCATTTGTTTGATTGTATTTGGAAAATATGAATCTGCATAAATATATAAAATATTCACAAACTAATAATCACCTTATTCGTTTTAACGTAAAGTGTAAACATGGGAATTGTATTCGAAATACAATACCTTTCAACTATCTGCCCCAAAACTGTCTCTTCGAATCTCTGCTCTTTTACTGAAATTTCTTATCACATTTTCTCGTGTCTTACCGCTGAGTTGCCTTTTGATCTGAATCGTAAGAACAGTTGCAAGTTATTAATTATTAACGACAGAATCAAATGTTTTTTCTCGAATGATTTGTAATGAAAACTAAAATATGCTACTAAGATACACATTTGAGAGGTTAGTTTTATCGGAAATAAATACAAAAGTAATTTAGTTAATTAATAGTCAATTAATAACTTTAAAAAGTACGATGTACATATTATCGAGCATGAAAGGGGGTAAAGTTTATCTGATCAAGTATTGATTTTTCGCATAGATTCTACCCTTTACAATGTTCCGTAAGAAAAGATCTAGAAGCATTAGGTTGCATGACGTTCGATCGATGTCGTTACGTTGAGAAATCTAAATACGGGAAACTATATTCACAATATTCGCAAGCCGTCGTTTCTCTCTCTACTTGCAAGATAACGTACCTCAAATGTTATTCCCATGTTTCGACTTTGCGTCTATAAAGTGATTGACAAAATGTAAAATGTAAAGTACAGCTTTACTATGAAAATCGTGCCATTTATTTTCGCGATTAATTAAAAAATGAATGCTCGTTAGTTGAACATGCTTTTATTAGCCGCATGTAAAGTTCACTCATTTCTCAACTTTCGATTAATGCGACTTGATAATCACTATGAGAACACATGGCGGATTCGACTCATAGAGTTAACAATGAAATAATGTATAGGAACTAGAGAACGAAAAATACATATGTACGTGTCAGATATATGTATCGTAGCGCTTCGTTTGAACGCGCACAAGCAAAAATGCATTTTAGGTGGCGATTTTAATTGTTAAATTTATTCGCGTAGAGTCGTACAAATAACGAGAAGGGATAACACCGAATAACGTTAACACAATTTGTTCGAAATCGGTACTGTATTATTCTACGTGCAATAGCCAAGATATTCGTATAAACGATGGAATTATATGATATATATTTTAGAATAATGCATCAACTCATTTATATTTAATCGGTGTAGAAGCACGATTATAGCACGCAAGTATCGCACGATACTTCTATAGGTGCATAGCTATACAGTCATTGTCTTGACTTATGATCACTATATTTCTCGTTTATGCTGTTAAAAACAAAATAAAGCTTTCGTTACGCCTACAAGCAATTAGATATAAAAAAGAAGAAATGGAATAGAATATGTACACTTGCGGAATCGAAGATTTGAAATCACGTGAAAACGATTAATGCGGAATCTAATAAATATTATGCCTTCAAAGCTCATGTACGGTTATGGTTCGATATATCGTCAAATTCATCGTTTGATTTCCAAAGTTGCTAACAAATTTCCGCGTATGTCGAAATCAATGTTTCTCATTGTACATATACGCATACATATATACGTACATATATACATACATACATACATAGATACATACCTACATATATACATACATACATATATATATACACATACATACATACATACATACATACATACATGCTTACATACATACATACACACACACATGCTTACATACATAAATGCATACATATAAACAATAGAGAATGAAAAAGAATTCTTGTTGTAGATTGTTAAATTCGGTCATTGGCCACTCAATCATACACGTGGCATGATTTCTTTAGTTTTGTTTCTCCGGTTATGTAGAATATCGTTTTATTCTATCATTCTTGAAAAAGTCTGTTTTAATTAATCCAAAACGTTGCCTCCTTTCCAAATCTCAATTCCTTATAAGCTACTCGTTGTTAATATTTCCTGTTCTATACCTCTTATAGTTCTTTTGTCGTATGTATAATATTGAAATTATAGTATTCGCATTAATGTTTGGAGTTACAATGGTGCAAGTTCCTAAGATAGAATTTCCATTTTATATACCAAAAGTATTTGAAACAACTTTTAAGTAATATCATGTAACTATACAATAATGTTTGTTTGTTCTACTGTTTTCTTCTTTTCTTTTCTTGTACTTGCCATGTCCCTATACACGGTATATTAATTAAAATTCGTCTAGAAATCGCTTTTACGATATAAACTAAAAAATCTATTTGATTTTGAAACCTTAGCCCGCCACTATATATTTTTATTGCTTTATAAAACAGAAATTGTTTAATTATCTCTCTCGCATTTGAAATCGAGAGTATCGCACATGTAATTGGTTTAAGCCCGATGCAGATAAATAATGCGATGTTATTACAATCTTATGGTGATGGGCGCAATACCGCGCTGTGCGCTTTGACAGATTTATATTTTCAATAATACAATACACACGAGTATATTATTGAGAAATACAAGGCGTTCCAAAAATTTCTCTCCTTCTTTATCTGTATGTAAATAATTTTTCAGCAAAATACAAAATCGCTGATTTCTTTTAATCCGAACATCCAAAGTTTGGTCAAAGTCAATATTTCACCTACGATAAATACAATCGCTTATATGTCCATATTTTGTTAGGAAATATATATTCCAAAAGAAAACCTTCCTCTTCGACTTCTTACGAAAATATCTTCCTTCTCAATTGACTGAAATATTTATTTAAAGAATGGATAAAAACAAAAAAGACAATTTTTACTTGTCACATAAAAATTCTTTCTAAGATAAACCTTCTTTTATTGATGTCCATTTTAAAATAGTAATCTTTTTTTAATACACTTATTTGATTTTTACTATAATGAAGATTTCTTAAGATATCTAGGAACTAAAATAATAAAAAATAGAAGAATTGCTTTCAAAAAATATTTTGTCCATTCACTAAAAATATAATCAATGAGAACATTTATTTCACGTTTCCTTTATCAGTACACACCTTATTATTAGCGATAAGAATATCTCACATGTTTCGTTTGAACAGTTTGATCGATAATATTGGTCTACGAATATATATATGTATGTATGTATGTAAATGTACATATATACATTTATAATTTTTGAGTTCATAGAAGCAACTGTGCAACTTAATATCTGATTCGATCATAAAACCGTATATATATAGCCTTTATCTATGATTAAGAATTTCTTTAATATCTTTACCAAATATTGTTAATATTTCAGCTGAAATTAGCTTCTACGGTAAAGTTTAGCTTACGCGTCTAAAACAAATTTGTTTCACCTATTGTATCAGATAACGTTACTATGTAACGTTTTATAAAATGACCTCGTTACATATGATTAAAACGTTAGATACATAGAAAACTTTATATGCGCTCTGCGCATATCTGACTGATACGTGAGGATATTTATTATTAGTGGTAACCGATTTATATGAATCAGTCGCTTGAAAATATACAGCAAGGCATATAACTTTCTAGACGAATGTTCTCTTTTAAACACATGTAAATACTCACGAGAAATGTGATAAGCATCGGTAGATAACCTACATCTACAGAAAGTGAAATATCTAGATCAATGGTAAATACATATGAAGCAACGATCATAATCCAGTTAACAGCGTCTTTTATGAATCACCAACGTGTTCGTACAATCTTGAACATCTCTTGGAGTAATGGCCTACTCATTGATGGGCTTCACACGTAGCGAAAATGAATCATAAATTGCTTGGCGCGTTCTTTGAGTTAGCGATAGGTTAGCATGCGCACCTTACACTACACATAAATTGCATCTTGAAGTTCACTTGAGCTTGGAGTCCAAGATGGCCGCGATGACAGATATATCGAACTGTTAACCGAATATGGGATACGCCTAAATTTTCAGTTTGCACCGACGCATCTCTTAGACATTATAATACAATGAATATAATAAATACGTGCAGTGATATGAAAGGTGGAGGATGCACGAAGAACAAATGACTTTTACGAACGTGCAGTTTGTCTTAACTCATACGTATGCTACGTTCTGTGTTCAGTCTGCTTTTTCACAACGAGTAATTTGTTCATTTGCAACAAGAACTCGTTACAAGGAGAACGACTAAAGATTTCACACTCAACTGCCCACGTAAATAAATTAACCTATCAAACTTTTATTCGAGAAAAAGTGACTTAATTCGAGAGTTCGTATTCTGTCATTTATATGTCATTCGTGTGCTCTGTTTATCTACATCTACATATAAATTCATATGTATCCTTGATGTTTTTAGTGTAAATTAGTTTGCATTTCTTGCAGATATAAGGTTGTGATATTTATGTGTTAAAATATTCAAGCTACTGTTAGAATAAAAAATATGGAGGCAATTGTAGAATATAACTATGAAGCACAAGAACCTGATGAATTAACTTTAAAGAAAGGAGACGTTATTACTGAAATTAAAGTGATGTTAGGTGGTTGGTGGGAAGGGACTTTAAGAGATAAACGGGGCATGTTTCCTGATAATTTTGTCAAGGTAACTTTTCATTCTTTTAATATTAATATATTTTCTATGTGGTGCTTGTACAATATTTGAAAGATAAGATTTATATACATTTCCACTGTAGAAGACATGTTGATGTAAAATTTTTATATACTAATATAAATAATTACAATCAAATATAGGTATTGGAACCTTTATCAAGTGGAACGGTTGGAAGTACAGGAAGTGGAGGAAGCGAAGGAGCTGGTAGTGCTAAATCTGAAGATGTCTCCTTAAAAAACGGCGGATCTAAAAGACGATTTTGTAAAGTGCTTTTTAATTATGAACCATGTAATAAAGATGAACTAACTTTAGTACCCCAAGATTCTATAGAATTTTTGGGTGAAGTAGAAGAGGGATGGTGGAGAGGTAGACTTAAAGGCAGAGTTGGTGTTTTTCCATCAAATTTTGTTTCTCCTCCAGTTTATGAAGAATCTGATAAACACAAAGATCAAGAGAGCAGAAGGTTGTGTAAAGTACTTTTTCCTTATGAAGCTGCTAATATAGATGAATTGACATTAAACGAAGGAGATATAATAACTCTTCTATCTACAAATGCTTCTGATAAGGTATTGATTACTTAAATCGAGTATTATCCGTTTCTTATGAATAAGTTTTGAAAACTATAATTTGAGAATATTCATGTCATGAATATGAAAAATAACTTCTAGGGTTGGTGGATAGGAGAATTAAATGGTCAAGTAGGCTTATTTCCTGATAATTTTGTTGAAGTAATAAATGTTCCATCCGATCATCAAGATCATGAACAAAAACTTAAGGCATCTATGAAGTCCATTACAAAACATTCTCATCAAATAAAAAAGAATGGAAAAGTGCACACTAGAAAAAGTTTGGATGTAAAAGATCTACATGCAGGTATCTAATTTTTCATTCTAATTAGTTAACAAAAATCATATAAAATTTTAAACTATAAATAGAATCGTTTATTTTACTATAAATATTTGAAATTATTATATTTTTACTACAGATGTAACTAAGAAAACCATATCAACAGGAGCATCTTCTACGACATCAACTTCTCCAGGAATTGGAGGAAGTGGTGGAGAAAGGAAAAATATAAGTGGACATTCAATTACGTCGAATTTAAAACGTCTTGTAGCTGATGTTGGGACTAATAATGGTAATGGAAATACAAATATAGCTCTGGGTGAAGAGTTAGATGGTGTAGAACGAGGAGAAGGTGCACCGCTTTCGCATTTAACAGCTTCTCGAGCTAAAGCACCCCATCGACGTCCACCTTCTTCACAACGTTTAAGACGCCACGTTACTGGGCCACCAATTACTACAACCACTACAACACCTGTTAGTGTTCTTGGCTCTATTTTAGTTTTTAGTATATGTGTTGGTAATATTTAAAATGTTAGTTCTTCTTAAAATATGTAATTTTCTATTCACAATAGGAAGATAACTTAGCAAACGGTAATGCAGACATTATATTAGAACAGTTACGGGAAGAAGAACCTGAAGGATTGGCTGCAAAAGCAAGAAGAAAAGCACCTTGGGTAATTCAATTTATTTTATATTAATAATTAATTATATTTTTATTTAATTTATATTTTATATTTTATATATTATATTATATATAAATTTTATAATAATAAATGTAATAATTTTCCATGATTATAATCGTATGAACACGTAATGTATTTTATGCTGGCTATCATTTCTAGGTAGAAGAATTAAAATTGAACCAATTGGAAAGGAGAAAGATTGTATCGGTGGATCGTATTGATAAATCCGAAGAAAAAAAAGAACGTCCCAGTTCACGGTAAAATTGCATTTTTCAATAAATGCTTATGATGGTATGAGTATTAAGTTTTTAATTTGTATATAATGTTCTAATTTTAATGTAGAGTATTAACAACGACAAATGTTGCTGATTGTATTAATAAATTGGAAGGGGAAAGTGAAGAAAGTAGACTGAAGGATAAAGGTCAAAGCCAGAAATGCGATACATCTTCACATGTTGAACAAATCTCATCTACTCCTGGGACTCCTCCTGCTTATGTTCCATTTGCACTTTACAATCAACTACTAGAAAGGGTGAGTATAATAAGAGAGTTAGCTTAAAGTTATTAAATATTTTCCATGTATGTTTAATTCGTATTAATTTGTAATATTTTGTTCTACAAATATATATAATATTTATAATTACTAATTAAATTGAAAATTACACGAAACAGGTTGTTGCCTTAGAAGAAAAGCAAGCAATGTTACAACAAACAATGGGACAAATTTTGGAACAATTTGTACCTCCTGTCTCTTCAATCAACAGCCCTGATTAATCAACACAAATTCTACAGTATGTCTTTTCACGTAAAATGCTGCTAAAATCTCAATTTCATTTTCCATTATAAATATCGTCGAGCAGTAGTGTATACTTACCGTATAATTCTTAGAATTATTCATTCTAGTAGCGGCATTTTCAATTTGTTTCGCTAATGTGGTAACAGTATTTATTTAATTTGATTAAGTAAAATATTCCATATATCATTCCTTCCTTGAAGAAGCATTTTTTCAATTTACGTCAGTTTATCTTATTTCACTATAAGTATTTTCTTTGTTACTTTCATATTACTTTTAATGACATCTCAAAGTTTCTAAAACATATGTAATATAAATTTTCCAAATCTTGCTATATCTATTAAAGGATTATTAGCTTCATTACTTAATTAAAGTAAAAATACAGCATATTTAGTAATGGATACCTGATATAGAGGATGAATCAATAAGAATTACCACTTGAAATAACTTGTTATCTATTAACTTTATTTAAAAAATGGTTTAAATGAAATTTTTGTATTCGAGAAGATTTCGACCAGATGAGTATATTTCGATTTCTGATTTTCGATTTTGGAATGTTTTAAATGACACTGCATTTTTTATTAATATCCTGTTGTAATCTGTTTGAGAATTTGAATAATTAACCATCGATACAGAGCTTGTTGGGCTCGAGATGCAGTTACATTTCATAAATTTTCGTTTCATTTGAGAAATCCAAGGTCACTTTAATATTTCAAAAAACTAAAATACATTCATCTAACCAGTCTTCTCAAATACACTAAATTTTATTTCAAACATTTTTTGATAAAGTCAATAGATAACGAGTCAGATGGTAATACTTATTTATTCACCCTGTATACATATATAGAGATTTATTTTAAAACATTTAAAACATCTTAAAATTAATATGTATATCTTTCTAATATATTTCCTTAAACTGTATCTCAAAACTATAGGAGTATATTTGTACTTAAATTACTAAATCAGTAAAGACTATGCATTTTATATTTTCGTTGAAAAGCTGCCTCGCATTTATAACGTAATATTAATTACTTTTAAGTCCATTAAATAATTCAAGTGCCAATATATTTAATTTTCCTTTGCATAATTTTATAACTCTACCATAAAAACGTTAATACTATTTAGTTTCCAGAAAAAATGCATTAACAAAGTATTAAATATACTTACTTAAAATGAAATAAGTTTAATATAACTTAAAATGGTGCTACATGATGAAATACTTGTGATACTTTATATCACGTATTATAATATAACTAAATGAGGCAGCAAACTATGAATAATAATTTTTATCCTAAATGAAATAGAGTGACAAGATACATTAAAGCTCACTTAAAAAAACAAATTATATTAATAACTTTGTTCCATATAATCACAAAACTGTTGAATATTTCAAATCTTTTTATTTTTTTAAATAAATGAAATTTTAAGTATAGAATGAGATGGTTAAGGATACGTGTATGAAATAAATACAAGCAAAACAATATTTAATTTTTTACATCAGTATTATCTAAAAAGAAAAAATAGCAGGTTTATAATATTTCTTCCGATTATAATCACATTATTTCGAATTATACGTTAGCTATGTGCAAATATGTAAATACCCAGTATCGTAAATGAGTTGAAGAAAACAGTAAATTCCTATAGTAATTTGCAAATGAACTACTAAATATACAAAAATTCTAGTCTAAAACAAACAGATTTGCAGTGATTAAAGGATTCAAGTGCCAGGGCCAATGAAACTAACACTGTCACTATAAATGTCGTTGTTAATAAGTATATCTTTCAAAAAGTAATGATTTCACTGTACTTCTCATCAGATTTATAGTAATTTTCGTCTCTTTCTTTTTCACAAAATTGTCTTAAAATTTAATAGATATAAATTTTTTCTAAATATTTTAATTTAATGAAAATTTAATAAACATTATGTTCTAATTACAATACCTTTATAATCCTTTTATTTATAATATCTTCATTATATCTAGAATGTTAGTACTTTTATTGTCTGAAGATACTATTTTTGTAGTTTTCTTTTATATAGTTTATAGCTGAACTACAAATTATATCATTACATTTTGAATGATATCCAATGTAATATATAAATTAGAGTATTAGTATTGTACAAAATTTTTACACATTTCAGCTGAATGTAGCTTATTTAAATGGGATGTAATTATAAATAACTGGGATGAAATAGTTATGAAATATAGAATACTTCTTTGCATATGAGAAGAAAGACACTAGAAGATGTTAAATTTTGGCAGCTTTAGATTTATATGTACTTTCTTTTGTTTGTTTATTTTTATATGAAATTTGTTTATTATTACGAACAATATTATTATTATTATTATTATTATTATTATAGTTAATTGTCGTTAATTGTATACAGGATGCATATCTGTATTTATTTACAGAATTAATATCAAGAACAATTTCATCTAGTAGAAGAATTTGTATAATTATGCCATGAGTAAAGAGTTTTCTCTGAAAATGTTTGCATGTAAATCAGAAATTGCAAAATATTTACATGAATTATTACATGAACATTATAATTATCAGTATGTTATAATTCATTGAAGAATTTTAGATTATGCTTATAATACAATAGACCCTATCTGAAAATATCTTTCATGTAATGTCTGTCCCTAACTTCAATACAAAAGCACAAACTTGTTGCATAATAGGATTCAAAACATTGTTTTCGTGTACGTATTTCTTAATAAATTGAACTGACGTTTTACATTGATCATATTTAAATAAAATTGTGGTCATATGTTTCTCTTTGCAATATCTATTACTGTACATAAGGAGATAATGTATATTTTCATGTATTATATGGATATTGTGTTAAGTATATTTGATTTTTCACCCATTATGTCGAACAAGTGAAGTAAATGAATACAATGCAAAATAAATAACATTGAATTGGTAGTTTGATCCGGAAATTTAATTTCAACAATTATACAAGCCATGAGTAATTTTCAAACTAGTATTTTTATTGTATATTCGCTAGTTTTTATCTTGTTTTATATCTCTGTAAAAATATTTTTAAAAGGATATGGAAGAGTTATGTTACTTGTTATAATTTTACACAATCGATTTGATCTAAAAACAGCTTAGCATACTGACCACATTTCAGAAATGTCCAGTAATTGATATGACTCCATACAAAAAATATCATTAATAAATCCTTTTATACTTTTATATACTATCACAACTGAAAGATTAATGTAAGATTTTTATGTAAAAAAAAACATTTAAATTTTACAAAATGACGAGACTTCTATTCGCAAATCTAAATGTCATACATCATTGCAAATTAACGATATGTGACAATAATAATCCTAAACGAAAGCAAGGAAATTTTCCAAGTTCGTGCATAATGTTAATAATATTTTACTATTATCACACAATAATTTTTTTCAAGTCCATCATAAAATGAAGATTTGAATTATAACTAGATCAAATATATGTTCAAGTTACGAAATAATTACTTAAATACAATAACTTTGATAAAGAAAAACGTCGTCTTCCTTTAGTAACGAATATTATAGACTATATATAGACTATTCACTACATTAATCGTCAAAGCAACGATCTTTCAAATGGACTAACACCTATGTGGTACTAACATGCATTTTTTTATAAATGAAGTTGTAGATAGAAACTTGCTTACATATAAAATATTTTTAAATATATGATGCATCACACGCATTAAAAATGAGTATTTCCATTATAAATATGCATATGTCGAAATGTTTTAGTCATTTATAAAATGCAAGTTAATTGTTTCAAATTAATTGTGCATATATCATGTATCATGGAAGATAAATTTGTTTGGTATGACAAAGAAATCATGTTCTTCTTCTTACTATTATTATTATTATTATTACTATTATTAACATTATTATTGTTATTATTATTATTATTATTATTATTATTATTATTATTATTATTATTATTATTATTATTATTATTATTATTATTGTCTACAATCTTTACTTTCTGTTTGAAGAATGTAAATGATAGCTAGTAATTTGTGAAGCAAAATATTAGAATGCATGTTGTATTTTGTTTCATTTTTAAAATTTGGATTGTTTAATAATTTTGATACGAGTATGGAAATGAGTAAGTAAAAATTGTTTTATCTTGACCGCTTAGTGTACATGCATATGAAATAATATATATTAAATTATATATAAAATTGCAGATTAAATAATATATATTTTCTCCTATTATAAATACAATACCGATTAAATATTTATTGATGGAGAATTTCAACATACATATATTAAGATAACTTACTATTCGAATGAAGTGTAGATATATATTATTTGAGTAACATGTTGGAACTCGATTTTTTTACTTTATTATTAATGCTTGTATTAAAGATTATTAAGCAATGAAACTTTGACATAATCAAATTGTTATTATTACGATATATATATACATATATACATGTATATATATTATTTCCGAACCCTATTAAAATCACAAATAAAGTATCGATACATCTTAATGATTGGTTTTAAGTCTTAAGTAATCAGCTTAGAAAGCATGTGATACATAATAAGTAAATAATTGAAAGAAGCACAATTTTTAAAAGTATAATCCTAGAATTGTATACGTGTATATAATCAACAAAGAGTGAGAATTATATTTTTTCTTTCGTATCGATCATTTTCAGAGCAATTCAAATGTAAATAATTTGTTAGGAAAAATTTTTTTCTGCTAGTAATGAGTATCATACTTGTAACCACGTATTAAACTTATGTATATAATTAGTATTTGTGTTTTTAATGCATTAACTTATCCTTTTCATTTGATATGATTTCAACAACAAAGTAGTACAACTCATTTCTCTTTTGTACATTTTATACTCACAGTTATATTAATATCGGAATATTACAAGTTCTAAGTAACCTAATAATTAACATTTTATTTTCTGATAAAAAAATATTTATTTCGAGTATTCTTTAATAAATAGTACATTCGAATGTGTGTATTAAAAGCATTTAAAGCATAATATATTATTTTATTTTAATTTTTCACACATATATGTGTAGTTGAAACTGCTACCTATTAATATGTTTGCTTGTAAATTTCAAAGTTTCTAGCTATGCAAATATGAATAGATCGGTGAAATTTCACAGATAAAAGATAACACACTACCGCAAGGAACAACTTTCCAAAAAGGTCCAAGTTGTAATTGAGGTGGTTGTACCAGAGTGACACATCCTTTTGAATGCGATGGTTGTCCCCTTCCCCATGCTCGATAATTAAAACATAAAAGTGGTTCGTCTAAAAATTGTATAATATTTTTATTAATCATACCGTATATAAGTTTTTCAGAATTTATAAAAAAGCGAGATATCAAAGACTAGAACCTTTTTTACTTAATTTTTTCTTAACCGTAAGCATCATTTTCTAATTCTAAACAATAATTTAAAAAACTATGAATTTATGTAAACGTTATGTGGCAAAATTCTACCGTATGCAAAGTTAAAATTAAATACCAAATTCGTTCATCCAAAATTTTCCATTCCTACGGTTACTGAGTCCGACAAAAGTAGGTGTGTTTGGCGAAATGTATTTTGCAAGCCCGTTAGTACGTTCCTCGCTGATTATGTGAGCCAGCGATGCATTTATTTTTTGGCAAGCTGTTCGTGCTTGGCTGTAATTCAAGTTATCGCTTGAAAATACAAATATCCCTGTCCTAGGAACGCAGACCAGTGTGAAGCTAGAACCTACAATAAAAATAATTTGTATAAATTCCTGTTACTTGCGACATGTCGATACTTTTATTCTTTATTTTTCTTTTTCTTTTTTTTTTTTTACCGGTTGGTATGAAGCTGGGATATGTGCTGTAATATTTATAATTCTTATCCTTCACAAGCGTAGTAAAATTGTAAATCTCAGGACATTGAAGCGCTTGGCATATTTTCCTCGTTGTTTTACTTTTATTCTGAACGCCAATATTCAATTCTATGTGAACAGAAACAAAACTCTGGCACGCAGTTTTATATTATTACCGATAGACTGCTGATATTCATGCAAATTCACATTTTTATAAACGCAGCTAAAGGAAAATCTAGACAGAAATTTGTTTAATTCACCAAGATCAAATGTAGCGAATATTATTTGAATACTTCATATATTTATACGTATTACGTGCATTCTATGTATTTTTCGTTTATATCCTGAAATTTCACATACGGTGACTGAGCAAAGACCGGTATTAAATATTTAGTATAGATCAGATTTTTCAAAGAAATGCTGTATAAATCTGTCTAAAACTTGACTCTTTATACGTGAGACACATCTTTTTATGACAGGTACGTGTATAACTTCCAGACTGAAATACATACCGATTCAGTATCACACACTGTTTTTTGGCGAAACATAAGATACAAATTATAGTATAATTAATACCAGAATTGATTGTAGAATCGTTTAGCATCCGTTGCAAAAGCAAAAGAAAAAAATAAGAAAATAATCTAGAAGCTATATAAGAATTGATATAAGAATTAGAATGAGAACGAAAATTTCGATTCATTGTAACAATTATTCAGATAATAAAAGTTGTACGTGAGCATTTAAAGAAGCAGAATCGAAATCGTAATTGTTTTCAACCCTTGATAGAGTTATATTTTACGGAAGATTTCGCTTAATAAAGAATCGTACTTTTTCAGGAATTTACACAAGACCCTACTTGGAAGTTACTATTCCGTGTCACAATACTTTTGTTTGTCACTGTAAATGCATAAACATACACAGTCGTCTAACTATTGATCACCGATTGAACACCGTGGAACATTACGATACGTTTCCAATCTGCGTCTTTCGTCTTACCATAGTCATCGTCTAAACCATAATTAAATGCCAAAGCCTTCTTCACCGAAGCGAACTTCCTGCACTCGTTCACATTTTGCACTGTTTTCTGTGAGAGTATTAACTGATTCGAACGGGCGTTAGATTTCATTAATTTGTAATATGGTAACTGTCGTGAATTAATTTCACAGTAATTATCGCATATAATTAAGTGTAATCCTAAACAGGCTATCAAGTATGTTAGAATTATAATTAACTTTCCCATTTTTTAATTCGCTGAAGAATCTTATCCGATTGAACGTTTACTTGCAAATGCATGATTTTGTTTGTGCAACTCGAATACTCTTGGATAATTGGGAGACACAGACCGACGGACAAAGCAATTAACCTGTATGTCAACGCGATATGCGCACAATAGAAACGGAATTTCGATTTATGCGGTCGACAGATTTCGAAGTTTTACTAGACTTTATGAAGATGATGAATTCGATTGAAACGACGTCGACATTCAACTAAAGGAAGGAAATGTTCTTTGGAGAATGGGCTTTCCATGATCGTGAAATAGCGTATTTAATTAATTATTATTATTATTATTCGAAACAATCGATAAAATTACGAGCGATGTTATAACAATCAAACAATGAGGTATTTTCTACGAAATATCGTGAATTATTTCGTTAACAGTTCTATTTTAACTCGTTATAGAATATATCGCCAACAAGAACAGGTACTCTTTGGTATCTAATATACGTATTCGACCGTTACTGTATGCCAAACTACCAAAACGTTGAATAAATCTTTCATAGATTTGTATAAACCAAATATTTGTCTAAATATAAATGGATAAGAAACGTAATATATATTTTATATTTTGATCGTAGACTTCCAAGGAATTATATCGAATGATTTTGACGGTTTTATAGAAGGATCTCTATGAGAGACTTCAGGATCTATTTCAACAAAGCATCTAACGCTTTCGAAACTTCGGCGAATATGTCATCCACACTGCCTTCAGCATTGATCTACATGAAACATTGAAGAAGGTTCCATTATTGCGTCTATTCGTTATTAGGATTTGTTTATATTGAGTTGTTGGAAAAATTCGTAGTATTTTTAACAGTCGATCTATTTTATTCTTTACATTTAGTCTATTCTGCGTGTCATATATACCCGATGAGATTTGAGGAAGAATTACTTATTATACACAAGCGTATACCTTTGCGGAACGCTGCTTGAACACAGTTACTACGTCTAATTGGACAACAAATACGTCGATTAAAGATAAAAAGTTGGTATTGATCGAGAAAACATACGTCGTTTGCCAACAACAACAAGAAAAAAAAAAGAAAAGAAAAGATTTATAAAGAAGAACAAGAGACACTCTGGAAGAAGCAAACGATCACGAAATTACTCGATAAATCGCTCGATGAAACTCGTCGAAGTGACGCACATAGTGTAATTCGTTTTCCATAAAGATTCAATACTTTCAAATTTTATAAAAATTGATATTGGGTAAAAGACGATGGTCACCAAAATTATCATAATTTAACGTAATCGGTTACTGAAGTATGTAGGGGAAAACTATTTGTGAAAACGCAGAACAGCTCGAATTCCGATATCATGAAAGCTTACTATACATATACATGTACAATATGTACATATGTTCTTTCAAACTCCTTTTCACTACAAACTTTTCAAATAGCCCAATATGTTGAAAAGAATTAGAAAATGATCGCACGAATACTTACTCTTAGAACTTTGTCTTTGTAATGGTTAACGATTTCTCCATTTTTTACGTTAAATATCTGAATTCTCTTTTTGATCGTTTCAAGATTATCGTCAGCTCTTTGCGATACTGCTGCGCGCCCTAGTAGTCTCTTCTCTAATGTTTCGTTCGAGACATCGAAGAAAATGATTAAATCGACAGGACACACCTAAATTCATGAAAACACTCGTTATTAGTTTTGTTCTCTCTGTCTGTCTCTCTCTCTTTTATGTTACCAATTCCCAGCTTTCCCTTCCATTCCGTAATGTATTTCATAACTTTTGGTCCATTACTTTATAACACTTTAACACAGACAATATTACGTATTTGCGTAATATACAGTGGACTCCCGTATAACGCGAGTTCTTACAACGTGAATCCCTATAACGCGCCAAATACATATAACAAAGCAGGATAATAAATTCATTGAAAGGATCGAACCTGTATGAGTGAAGCTGATTCGACGATTGAAAATGAATATTTAATTCTAACAGAACGAAAACGTTGGAATGTGATTTTGGACGCTTCGGACAGTGATTAACAACTAAAATTGTACAAGTATTTTTCAATTTAAAAAAATTTTAAAAAACATGATACATAAATTTATATAATTACATTTTTATTGAATTTCAATGAAATAAGAGATTTTTTACAAACATTAATAATATGTTTTGTTTTTAATCATCTTCGTATAAATGCCATTTATTTTTAAAATACCGTCCTATTTGATGAAACATAGAAGATAAAAGTTGGCACAGCGATAATCATTTCAAACATGTTACTTGCTAGGTTATACGCGTTATGTGCGAGAAAACTTCCCGTGTAGCACGATTTCCTGTAACGCCAATTCATATAGCACGTAATGTATTAACCGTATTATACGAAAGTCTACTGTACACTGTAGGTGAATAAAAATATGTAAGTTCCACGGAAGTTTAGAAAAGTAAATAAATTTCTTTGCGTTATAACGTTAGCATACGACATAGACTCGTTGGTGTTTCGAAACTTCGATAATCTTTCTATTGGGAATTGTTAGTGCTTATTGCTATAATTAGACTATGAATATTTGCATTTATAAGAAATTTATTAGAAATGTACAGAATGTACGTAGTATCTATTATAAAGATACAGGGTGTCTCATCTTTTTCCCCGATATATTGTACCAAGTATATCAAATAAAAGAAAAAGAAAATCATACAAATCGCACAAGTATGATGGATAATTACTCATAAGTACTTCTTTTGAAAGGATTTTCATATTTTTAGGTTACGCACATTTACGTTAAAATATTATTCTTTTTCTACTTTTCATTATTTATTTATACGTACAACAACATGAAACTTGCTCAATCACTCATTGGATAAATCCAAGAATTTTATCGTATGTGATATCTTTTTCTTTCAAATTGGTCATAAATGATAAACAACTGGAAATATTCACTAGAAATACGATAAAAAAAAGGTCCATAAATCTGTGAAATAAATTAAAAAGACACGGTTTTAAACCAAACCGTATGTATCGATGATCAATGTTTCCTCGTGAGACATCTTGCAGTTATACATAATAAAACCATATACTTGAAACAGTATAAAACATTCGCTCATATAAACGTCAACGATTCTTTCTTATAAACATGCGTGGTCTAGTTATACGTAATATGTAATATTTTTATAATCGTCGTGTTAATGCTTACTTTCTTTTCGAAAAGGAGACCTTGTTCTAATTCACGGGGATATCCGTCAATAAGAAATCCAGTTTTTGTAGCTTTTTCTGTCTTAGCCTTTTCCATCCGTTCTCTTATCAGATCCAGTACGATATCCTAGTAAAAAAAAAAAGAATAATATTTTTATACTTTTACGTCATGTAATATTTTAATTACAGCGTTCTCGTTTGTCTACTTTTTATTATTTGTTTTATTTTCATTTTTTAATAGGTTATGGATTACGAAAGTAGCTTAGGAAAAAGACAAAATACAAAAAAAGATCGCTGAAACTTTTATTAGCTATCATTTTGTCCATTTCTTAAAAAATAGACCCATTCGAATATAGTTAATAATCTTTTCTACGTTCTTTTCCATCGTTTTCGCTCATTATATATGTCAAACGTATTCGTCCGATGTTAAAAAATACGCCATGTTCAAACAAAGTATGAAATAATGTAAAGATAATTCTATGTTGGACAGTCTTTTAAAAAATCAAAGTGTATACATATTTGTGATAAATATTTTCTAAGTCGTACACACTACTTGTACATTTTCCGTTCAAAATGTCTTCAAAATGGGAAATGAAACACATGATATACGTGTGTGTGTGCTATGTATACTATGTATTCCTGTCTATGTACACGATAGTTGTTTGAAAATTTTGAAAAAAAGAGTTTCGTAATATTTTCCAGGCTTACCGTTCGTCCTTTTCAAGAACAAAACAACCGAATAGAATATAGTAATATAGAATGCAGTATTTTTTCCTATAATCAATAACTTAGAAGATAATCGCATGTAAAATCGACATTATGCGCGTCATTGAAATAATGATTTTTATGTTCGAAGGTTCAGGGGTATCCATCTTCCTTACCCAATCGACTTTAAATTTTGCACAGATTAGTGATTTTTATTAATGGAAACTGTTCCGGCAGTCCGTGCGAAACGAACTGTGAAAAAAATATTTTTGCCCAAGAGTAAAAGAGTATATGTATGTACAAGCGTATATATATATAGTATATATATAGTATATAGTATAGTATATATATAGCAGCATTAGTGACACGATGCTTAACCTATTCTCACCAGGCCTGGTCAAATGACCGGTTTTAATATTTCATTAAAAATTGTACATTCATCGTTATTTCTTTCGTTCGTCTAACATTATGTAAATTCTCATATTAACAAAAATCGAGAAATTGATTAATCAGATAATATAAGAATTTATATAAAGTTAGATGAACAAAAGAAACGTCGCCTTATTCGTTTCCAAAAGTATCGCTATTGTAGCTAACATTTTCTTGTATCGTGTCTAACTTGAAACCTCAAACCAACTAGCACGTTCGTCTCGAATACATCCCGGACCGTCCCTGGTCAGTGGTCGTGTAAAAATACTGACGCGTAAACAGCACAAACACGAGACGGACACGGAACGGGTATCGTCGTGCGGAAATGGATCTTTAATAAGCTTGTGATTCATCTTCGGATAACGAATAAACCATCCATCGCCAGATAATATACAGGGTGAGGCCGAATAAAAAAATAAGTACAAAATACGGAATAAAATTTTTTCATTTAAGGTCTAGTTTTCGAAAAAATCGAGTTTGAAAACTTATCAAGTATACTTGAACATGGCTAATTACCGACTGGATATAATTGATAGGATGTTATCGTAGAAGCGAAAGTATGTACAAAATATAAAATAAAATATTTTCGTTCAAGACTTTATTTTCAAGAAAATAGAGTTCGAACATGTTTAGTTAGGAATCGATCTAGTACTTACACACGTACGATGAATGTTCAAATTTATTTTTTCAGAAACAGAGCGTCTTGAGAAAAAATTTTATTATACATTTTCCGTTTATTTTTACACGTAGAATGACCTTCTGTCGATTATACAGTTCTGTCTAGTCCAGAATTAGCTATATTCAAATATACTTGATAAATTTTCAAACTCGATTTTTTCATAAACTAAGCCTTAAATGAAAAAATTTTATTTCATATCTTGCTCTTATTTTTTCATAAGGAATCACCTCGTGCTCGCTTGTACGTATTATTCGGCCGCACCCTGTATATCTTGTTTATAACTTTATTGCTCTACGCTTGACGATTATTTTTGTAGACTTGTATCGCGTGGTTCGACATTTCTTAAAACTCATATAACGTACAATAACGTACGCGAATTTTAGTCATAGATACCAACTTCGACCGATAACAAAGTAAACAAAAATTCATCATTTTTTATGTATCGTTATATGTGTGTATAAGGAGAGTATTGGCATTTATTACGTATATACGTATCAGTATAGTTCCTATTTAAGTAAAATGAAAACAAAAATAAAAATTACTCGAGTAATTATAGCAATAATTGAATATTTTATAGTGAATAATAGATGATACATATATAATGTCACTATTTGATTAAAGACCTATTATCGATAGATAGATAATGCAGAAACCGACAGAGTAAAATCTGGAAACAATCTAAAGATATTACATATGTATCTATATGCTTATAGCATTAATACATCGTTAAACAACGTCTGCATTATTTACATACTTCGATAACTCTTTGTCATTTATTTGGTATTAGGTAGCTTAAGTGTTTTCCTAAAAAAACTTATATCTCTTGACAATGAATTTCTTCATTTGAAATTTTTTCACCTAGCTTTTATTTTTTAAAAACATTTGAGATGTTCAGTTTGTTTGTTATAAAAAAATGTTTTATCAAGATCAGAATATGAGTAAGATAAAATATTTTTTATGAGTAATTAATATTTCTTATTTACTACTATTATTTACTATTATTCCCTATACTTAATTGCTCTATCTTTAACCGATGTATTTGATATCCAGCTGCAAACAGTATCCATTATCGAGTAGAAGAATATTTAAATAACTCTCTTTTGATTCCATTTTCTCTATTTTTCGATTTATGGAAGTAGTCAGTAATGTGGCTTCTAAACGAGTCGTACAACGCGTAGGATATAATAAAACAAATCAACTGACAAATACAATACAAATACTTTTCAAGCAATTCGCAAATTCATGGAATAATCCAACATCGTGTTTAAACATTACGAAACATTATTTACCGTTGGGACAAATAAACCTTGGGACATGGTTTCCTGTAGCGAAGCTCCTCTGGGACTACCACTAGCAACTTCCTCTCGCAGTAGATCACCGCTACTTATGTGAAAGAATCCATATTTTGCAATTATTCGTTCGCACTGTGTTCCTTTTCCACATCCTGGCCCACCGATTATCCAGACGGTCTTCATTCTCTCAAATGTTTCCGATGCCTCTCGTACAGTGGATATAAATTCTTGTTCGAGATATAACTTGCAAATGTCCGCTACTGCCGTCTGTTTTTCGTCCTAGCAAGAATATACCTTTTGCCCATTAATTCAATTCCATCAGATTTTTAACATTATGATGGCGATCTGCTTGGTTAGTTTCCCTAAATGATCGATACGCGAATGTTCCACGGATGATTTCACATTGCACCAATGTGAAATATTTCACAAATGAATTAGTACACGTACATATGTATTCAATAAAGTATTTGCTACCAAAAGAATTCGCACGTCAATGTATATGAAGATCACGAAAGACGATTACACGACAAGCTCGTTTTTCTTGAATTTCCGATTTTAATATCGCTTCACGACGAATTTGACTATGACAACACGATCGTGAAAGTGAAAACAAGCCCAAAGGCGTAACGAGATCTTGGCAAGGTTATAATACATATAAAGAGGGATGGGTAAGTCAAGCCGGAGTGGATACACTGATAAAAGAAGGAAAGCAAGCGAAGAAGATCCAGATACAGTGAAGGGTGTAAATTATAAATTCATTAGAACAACGGAAAGGAAAGAAGGAAGTTAGGAATAGCGCAGATAAGATATGAAAACACAGAAAGGTGAAACGTGATAGCTGAAAGAAGATGTGACCTCTAAGGGAACAGATACGCTAAGACATCTATCTAGTGCAAGATTGTAGAAAAACAGAGGGAGAAATTAGCATAGAAGACGATGCGGAAAGTAGAGGTGGTGAAAAAAGGAAAGGTGTGGATAGAGGATTTTAGAATTCAGAATTTTAAACAAAAAAGGTTAAAGATTCGCGAACCATGCAATATCATGTGGATTACGATTACACTACTAGCCATTTCAAACGCTGATAACAACCTTTTTAATCTGTTAACTGCGAACTTTAGTATCAAAAATACCTCACGGGGTGCGCAGATAAAATCAAACAATGAGTATAGACGTTAAGCGCAGTTAACTGGTTAAATACCTGGTTATCAGGGGATTAAAAAAGATATCATATTCTAATTTTATCTAAGGTTTAGAAGCACAGTTTATATCTCTTTCTTACACCTCTTATTTATACTTATTACAATATATTTATATCTATTACGGCATTGATAGACTGCTTATAAGCAAGGTGTTTGCGTTTGAATGGATTATTATTATGAATTAGCATCCTTGCGATTAGCGAAAATCGTGAAAAGACTAGAAATGGAAGAAATTGTTACACTGCGTTTTAATGATCCATACAACAGACTGCGTCGATTCAATCTTTTTATATTCGCAATATTTTCCAAAAGACAAAGCTAATCTTTAACTTTTTGAATGACATTTAGTAATTACCCAAAACATACAAGTGCTTTTGGCAAGTGTTAATATTATCTTTTATTAAGATAGAAATATGATTAATATATATATATATTAATATATATTTCATAACCGATAGTTCTAATATATATAATATATATTTAATTAGAACCATCGATATGCATATATACAAACATTACGACTCGATCTAATAGATCTGATAGATTTACCTGTTAAAAGTAAGTAATAATTTTCGGACACAAGTGCTTCGATTAGAAACTTGCTTTTTATAGAAAATTTAATGTAATTAGTTTATACTAATACATTGATACCTATTGTATGCTTTCACTTAAGATGATAAAGCTAACTTTGAAATCTTTGAAACATTTCGAAATCTTTAAAAAAGACTCGCACAATATCCAATGTTACTGGACATTAATTCATTCTGCCATGAGAAATTCTTTTCCACGTTCAACTTCGTTACGTTCGATATTCTGCGTATACATGTACGCAAGTACGTATACTAAACAATGGGTTGTAAAAAATGATTTTACCGATTATATTAAAACGTTCTGAAAGAAAACATACTATTGCATTCTGTATAAAACAAGTGACATTGAAAGAGTTAAGAGAATATTGGTAAATAAATGAGCAAGATCTAAAAAAACACCTAAATAATATATATATATATATATATAAATTTTATCTTGTTATTTCGATTCCCTTAATCAATATATGTACTTTGCTTCTAATATTCTCTCTAACCGTGTATACTTCCCTTGAACTTTAAGGCAATTTTCATACATGAACGTTTCATGATAGTAGGATTGAACGTTATACATTAGCTTCAGCCCAATGACCACATAAATTAACGTTCGTATACGTGATTGTGTTAAAAATACTTGCTAGCGCTAGATTAAACTCATTCCCAGTCTCGAGTACACATTATGTACGAAAGTACACATTTTTTTCTCTTTTCATCCACATTACGTTAAATTATGAATTTTTACATCGCGTTAAAATAGTAAGGAAAATTATTTGTAAGAATACGAATAAATATACAAGATATTTTTACACAATTTAATATTTTTTATCGATTTTAAACGATAAAATAATAATAAATAATATTAAATAATATTAAATAATATTATTATTTTATCGTTTTCTTAATACTCGAGACAATATTACTTTTTTATAATTTATTTTAATAAATCTAGATGCATGTTCAGCAATTTATATAATTTTGAAAACACTTGAGAAAAATACAGTATTTATTTGTACAGCTGACTTTGTTTATCAGATTGGCTGTTATTCCATCTCGAAATGATGATATCGCTTGAACGATAAACATGATAAGTATTTCGTATTTGCTCGTAATAAGGAGATTGAAATTGGCACGTCCTCCGCGAAAGTAAGGTAGCCAAAAATTGTCAAAATTCTATAATTTCTATTATTAAGAAATAAATCAAATTGCCATACTATTATCGTTCGCGCTACATGTATCAAACTTCTCTATAGTATATGATTTCAATAGTTTTTTTCTTACGCTTTCTAACACAAAAAATGCTCAAAACAGACAAAACTTGTTTTACATAACGATATGAAACTAAAGTTTCGTCAATTTCATTGCTGTTCGTATCTATTACTTCATTCTTAGTTAAAATAAAACACAGCTAATTTATTTATAACAGCTAAAATACAGCTTATTTGTGTACTAGATACGATTATATATTAAATTACGTATTACCTGCCTACCGCACTCAAGTATAAATACGAGGACAAACGAAATATTTATTCATCTTAAAGAAAGAATACATGTATATATGAGAGCAAATATAAAATTTGTAATAACTTAAAATTTTTAACTGATAATGTACTAAACGCACTGTTATATAAATTAACTCGATATTCATTGTGATAGCCACTTATTATTATCATTTTATTGTAACACGTATTAAATAATTGAAATGATAACGGTAATGAAAGCAAAACAAAACAGTAAAAATGGCGCGACTGCAGAGCTATGAAAGCGCTATGCAGTATTTTAATAAGACAGAAAGAAACTATCGAAATAAATACAGCGACAACACATGTAACCGCTTACTTACTACTCAAGATCCATCAGATTCAAGATTTCACTATTAACTACTAAAAGTTAAGAGAATACCTAGTCAAAGCTTGTCCGTTAAAATTTTAAACATATCGATTTTTTATTGGCTCGTCGTCCTCAGGTGGGAGTGATTTTACGCATGTGCAATGATGTAACGTCAGCATCTTACATTCAAGATGAATACAGTACAAGTACTGTGTTACATAGTTCATGTAACTCACATCCTTGGCACGTTGAATTTTCTACCATCCTTAATATTAGTGCACGTAAATATCAATTTACAAATGTATAAAATCATTTTAGGGACGACAAACGTGAAAAACTACAACACACACACAATCATATATATAATGTAAAAATCACATTTAGAAGGATAAGCATATGGAATTATATTCGGGAGATGCGATACAAATTCTTTAAGTTTTAAATATTTATTTGCTTTTACCTCGACAATAAAATTATCTTGTTCCGAAACGTACACGAATATACGATTTCGTTGAATTACACTTAAAGTTAATAGTATCGCGCAACACAAGATATACACTTTTTAGAATTTTATCGTTAATTGCCGTCAGAATTGTCAGAAACTTGCGCGCCTCGCTTAAAAGCTCTAACACGACTAGATTAATTTCAGCGCTTACACTGGTCACTCAGGGCGCAGATTATGTAGGTGGTTGTATCGGCATTAGATGTACATATATATATAAAAGCATCCGGTCGAAACTTACAAAGCGAATGCTTACAATGTTTAAAAATAAATATGCGGTAAATGTTGGACCCCAGTTTCTATTCATGTAATCGGATCACGAATTACACCCACGCCCTCCCAACCCCAACACTCCTCTTCGTACTGTTGACTGGTACCAGACTGTCAGCTGCTGACTCCAAATCTTGCGGTTTTCGTCTGCTTTTTGATGAACGAGCGAAATTTTCTCTTTGTTTAAATCAACGCCATCTGTCGCTTGTTTTAAAAAAGCTTACTAAAAGCTAAACTAGTGGAATGGTAATATTTATTACTTTATATATATTACTGTTAGGTAAAATAAAAGGCATACATGATATAACATTAAAAGATTGAAGCAAGACTAGAAAATACATTAATGTTATTACATAGATGTTATTTATTTTAATCATAGTTATCGTAAAAAAATTACGCTTCCAAAGTAGCATGAAACTTTTGCTATTAAAACGTTAATACAAGAATATGTATATACGTATTACGCTGTACTCGAAAACAATAATTTTGTACAAATTTCGTTTAAACGATTTCGAATATTCGACCTTTTGTGATGAAGGTTATGTTGTAAAATATTAAAAACTAATAAAAGTAAAAAGCTGAATTATCATCTACTTTTTCCATTACTTTGTTATATTTCCTATCCATTATTAAATCACAAAATGTTACATAGTTAGGAATACAGTTAAAGTAATTGCATCAATATATACGTATTAAAATGTATACATATACATACTCCAACTTATGTAATATATTTATTTTATTTTTATGTAATTATCCATTTCAAAAATTATAATTTAAATTATCT